>NC_134357.1:31216075-31318677 GCF_048569485.1 Anomaloglossus baeobatrachus | reverse complement strand
ATGCTCGGGTGCTCAGTACTCGTAACTAGTGATGAGCGGGCACTACAATGCTCAGGTACTCTGTACCCCTAACTAGTGATGAGTGGGCACTACCATGCTCGGGTGCTCGGTACTCGTAACTAGTGATGAGCGGGCACTACCATGCTGGGGTACTCGTTACTTGTAACCAGTGATAAGCGAGCACTGACATGCTCAGGTTTTCCATTGACTCAGTCAAGTCGCTCATTTGAGCATCCAACTGCTTGTTACAAGTACTGAGCAGCCGAGCATGGTAGTGCCCACTCATCACTAGTTACGAATACTGGGCACCTGAGCATGGTAGTGTCCGCTCATCACTAGTTACGAGTACGGAGCACCTGAGCATGGTAGTGCCCACTCATCACTAGTTACGAATACTGGGCACCTGAGCATGGTAGTGTCCGCTCATCACTAGTTACGAGTACGGAGCACCTGAGCATGGTAGTGCCCACTCATCACTAGTTACGAATACTGGGCACCTGAGCATGGTAGTGTCCGCTCATCACTAGTTACGAGTACGGAGCACCTGAGCATGGTAGTGCCCGCTCATCACTAGTTACGAATACTGGGCACCTGAGCATGGAAGTGCCCGCTCATCACTAGTTACCAGTACTGAGCACCTGAGCATGGTAGTGCCCGCTCATCACTAGTTACCAGTACAGAGCACCTGAGCATGGTAGTGCCCACTCATCACTAGTTACCAGTACTGAGCACCTGAGCATGGTAGTGCCCACTCATCACTAATGTCTATCACACTAAGAACTGCTGCCTACAGATGGCCCTATTCAAGTCTATTAATGGGCTGGACACAGTTCTAGGCACTAGAGGCAGAGTTCTTCCTTTTGGAGTAAAGCTTTTTTTTTTGCTTATTGCATTCTATAGCAAAGCTACTAAAATCCTTCTGTATTAAGAGCTGATCATTTTAGCCTGGCCCCCTAAAAGTAAATGTTTTAATTAGAATACAATTTACTGAAAATTGGTTTATTGTCGTGGACACTTTTCTTTTTTTTTCTTTTCTTTTCTTTTCTATAAATGGGTTATCTTAAATGCATTTGAGTGATTATTTTGTAATCTTGTCCACTAGGGGGCTCACTTGTCCCAAATTATGTCCAAAAGAAACCGTTCACTTAACGGGAGTTTGACCGCCTACTACTTATACATAGAGCGCTTTCTGCTTTTTGTAAGTTTCTAAGTATGTGACAGACGCTCTTCTCTGAGCATAACGATCCTATATGATCAGCAATTCACAAGGACCGGTCATTGGCCAGAAATGTACTTTTTGGCGCTGGAGTACCTGCTGCTGTCCTCCTGAATCCGGTGTTGTTTTTCCTTTGTCTGTGCGCCTCTGTTCCTGAGTTATAGCCCCTTCTTTCCTGTATATAATTCCAGTCTATTACCACGCCCCTTTGACTAAATAAAGATGCCCACAGAAATTAGTTGACCTCGCCCACTTGGCTAACAAAGACTAGATCTATATACAGGGAACAGAAGACCATATATTGGGAACAGAGAGGGGTTATGTTCAGGAGAACAGCGGCATTTACACCAGGTAGAAAGGGATTGGGGCTAATTGGGGACCCCAATTTCTTGAAAAATGTTAATATTGATGGCTTTGTCCATACAGCAGCTGACTGGCAAACTTCCCTCTGCGTCTTCACTTGCAGAAAGTATATTTAAAGGGGTTGTCCACTTTTTACCTTGATGGCCTATCCTTAGTATAAGTCATCAATGTCTGATCAGCTGGGGCCCAACACCCTGCATTCCCTGCCGATAAGCTGTTCCCAGTGCCGGCAGCTGAAAATGTTGAGCTCCGGAACTGCTCCGTCTTCTGATAGTCGCTGCGGCCGGGTACTGCACATCCGCCTCCAATTCAGATCCATGTGAGCCAATGTGCAGTATCCGGTAGAGGCCACTATCAGAAGACTGAGCAGCTCCGGAGCCGAGCATTTCCTGCTGCTGCCGCCGCCGGGGCCGGGAACAGCCAATTGGCGGAGGTGCGGAGTGTTGGACTCAAACTGATCAGACATTGATGACCTATCCTAAGGAAAGGCCATCAATGTAAAAGTAGTGGACAACCCCTTTTAATAATGAAATGTTCATCTTGATGAGGACCAGGGCGCCAAGATTCAGAGGTATAAAGTCCACAGGTCCGAAAAGAAAGCCTTGAGACTCACAGAGAGGAACAGTTCAATATTTCCCAATTTCCAATCAAGGAGTAATGACCTCATCAACTTTTTTTAAATTCTGATGTCATCGGCTCCTTGTGTTTTGATTGGCTGTATTCAGGACGTCTTTAAACTTGCTATTTATTGTATTAAATATACTTTATTTTGTCTTTTTATACTACTACCCCGCATCCTTCTTTTGCTTCTAACCTGTTTTCTCCCTCTTTTTTTTTCCTTCTGTCTTCCCTATTTGTAATCTACAGCAATACATTCATTGTAAACCCATCTTTCTCTGTATAGCTCACCTGGGGTGGTAATGGAGGAGACCTGTAGAATATATATATGTATATATAAATTTGTGTTTGCGTGTTACATTATATTTTTTTGGTTCTTACGATGTACAATGAGGTCAGAAAATGCCATGAACTTTTTTTTTTTCCCCCTGTTTTAGGATTTTTTATGTTGTGAAATGGTGACATTTTTGACCCTTGCCCCCTCCACTACCCATCGCCTTCCCCTAGACTTTTTGCCAACGCTCAGCGCACTCACATGACAATGCGTATTTTGTGCCATTTGAGTCCTGTATGGTACCAATAATAAAAAGAAAATCCAGTTTCATAATGTTCATTTGAGTCCTTGTACCCGCACCCCCGTCCTCATTCTTCGGGCCTCTGACTCGGAGGTTCTTCTTTATAAATATATTGTATAATAAACTCTACCTGGGTTTCTATGTGTGAACGTTTCTGCTCTGGTTTCCTTATTTATTATCGGATCCGTGTGTGTATTTGCTATTGTCTAATGTGATTACATCAATGCTGATGATGATGATCACGAAAACTACAACTCCCAGCATGACCCGACCACTGGACATACAGAAACCAGAAGTTTCCCTCCGCTCTCTATACAGACACATCTGCAGGTTTTTCCCTCCGCTCTGTATACAGACACATCTGCAGGTTTTCCCCTCCGCTCTCTATACAGACACGTCTGCAGGTTTTTCCCCTCCGCTCTGTATACAGACACATCTGCAGGTTTTCCCCTCCGCTCTCTATACAGACACATCTGCAGGTTTTTCCCTCCGCTCTGTATACACACACATCTGCAGGTTTTCCCCTCCGCTCTCTATACAGACACGTCTGCAGGTTTTTCCCCTCCGCTCTCTATACAGACACGGCTGCAGGTTTTTCCCCTCCGCTCTCTATACAGACACTGCTGCAGGTTTTTCCCTCCGCTCTCTATACAGACACATCTGCAGGTTTTCCCCTACGCTCTCTATACAGACACGTCTGCAGGTTTTTCCCCTCCGCTCTCTATACAGACACGTCTGCAGGTTTTTCCCCTCCGCTCTCTATACAGACACGGCTGCAGGTTTTTCCCCTCCGCTCTCTATACAGACACTGCTGCAGGTTTTTCCCTCCGCTCTCTATACAGACACATCTGCAGGTTTTCCCCTCCGCTCTCTATACAGACACGTCTGCAGGTTTTTCCCCTCCGCTCTCTATACAGACACGGCTGCAGGTTTTTCCCCTCCGCTCTCTATACAGACACGGCTGCAGGTTTTTCCCCTCTGCTCTCTATACAGACACGTCTGCAGGTTTTTCCCTCCGCTCTCTATACAGACACGTCTGCAGGTTTTTCCCTCTGCTCTGTATACAGACCCTTCTGTAGGTTTTTCCCTCCGCTCTGTATACAGACACGTCTGCAGGTTTTTCCCTCCGCTCTCTATATAGACACGTCTGCAGGTTTTTCCCCTCTGCTCTCTATACAGACACGTCTGCAGGTTTTTCCCCTCTGCTCTCTATACAGACACGTCTGCAGGTTTTTCCCCTCTGCTCTCTATACAGACACGTCTGCAGGTTTTTCCCCTCTGCTCTCTATACAGACACGTCTGCAGGTTTTTCCCTCCGCTCTCTATACAGACACGTCTGCAGGTTTTTTCCCTCCGCTCTCTATACAGACACGTCTGCAGGTTTTTCCCTCCGCTCTGTATTCAGACACGTCTGCAGGTTTTTTCCCTCCGCTCTCTATACAGACACATCTGCAGGTTTTTCACTTCCACTCTCTATACAGACACATGCTCATGTTTTTCTCACTATCTGACATGAAATCAGTATAAACCTTTCCCGTTTTAGGTCAATTAGGAACCAAAATTATTTCTATTTGCCAAATGCCAAAATAATGAGAGAGAATGTTTGTTTTAAGGCATTTTCATTACTTTCTGCACAGTGAAGTTTCCCTCCATGTCATTAGTATTGGTGGCATTGCCCTTACACTGTGTGACTTGGGTGAAACGTATTGGATCCTTCCACAAGCTTCTCACAATAGTTGGTGGAATTTGGGCTGATTCCTCCTGAAAGATCTGGTGTAACTGAGCCATGTTTGGAGGTCGCCACTTGCACCGGCTTTTTCAGCTTTGCCCATACATTTTCAATATAATTGAGATCAGGGCTTTGTGATGGCCACTCCAAAACATTGACTTTGTTATCCTTAAGGGTGGAAACACATCTATGCGAGTAAAATCGGTCCGACTGGGCTGAAAAAAACTCAGCTGATTTTAGTTCACGTTAGGTGCGAGTGCAACGCAAGTGCAATGCTATTTCTGAATAAATTAATGATTTTACTAGCGTGTGTAATGCGTATTTTTTACTATGTCATCTGCCATTCAGCGCTGCTACATGGCCGCTGACAGCAGACACAGACAGCCATGTAGCAGAGCTGAATGGCAGACGACAGCAGACACAGACAGAGCCGCACAATCAGAATGAACTCGGGTTAACGTCCCCCGACTTCATTGTCATGCTGCGGCTCTGTCTGTGTCGCGTCCTGATTAGCGGTCACCAGTGAAGGGGTCACCGGTGACCACTAATCCCCCGCGTGACTGAAGTTAGCAGCCCTCTCTCATACTCACCGATCCCCGGCGCCGCGCTGCACGGCGTTCACACTGCTCCGGCGGCTTTTACTATTTTGAAAAAGCCGGCCGCTCATTAAACAATCTCGTATTCCCTGCTTTCCCCGCCCACAGGCGCCTATGATTGGTTGCAGTGAGACACGCCCCCACGCTGAGTGACTGGTTGCAGTGAGACACCTATCACAGCAGCCGGTGGGCGGGTCTATACTGTGCAGTGAAATAAATAATTTAAAAAAATGGCGTGCGGTCCCCCCCAATTTTAATACCAGCCAGATAAAGCCATACGGCTGAAGGCTGGTATTCTGAGGATGGGGAGCGCCACGTTATGGGGAGCCCCCCAGCCTAACAATATCAGCCAACAGCCGCCCAGAATTGCCGCATACATTATATGCGACAGTTCTGGGACTGTACCCGGCTCTTCCCGATTTTGCCCTGGTGCGTTGGCAAATCGGGGTAATAAGGAGTTAATGGCAGCCCATAGCTGCCACTAAATCCTAGATTAATCATGTCAGGCGTCTGAGACGCCCTCCATGATTAATCTGTAAATTACAGTAAATAAACACACACACATGAAAAAATCCTTTATTAGAAATAAAAAACAAACACATTCCCTCATTACCAATTTAATAAGCCCCAAAAAGCCCTCCATGTCCGGCGTAATCCACGGACTTCCAGCGTCGCTTCCAGCATGAAGGTGACAGGAGCTGCAGAAGACACCGCCGCTCCGGTCACCTCCAAGCAGCAACTGAAGACAGCCGCGCGATCAGCTGAGCTGTCACTGAGGTTAATCGCGGCCACCGCTGGATCCTCAAACAGTGACAGCGGGTAACCTCAGTGACAGCTCAGCCGATCGCGCTACTCACCTCAGTTGCTGCTTGGAGGTGACCGGAGCGGCGGTGTCTTCTGCAGCTCCTGTCACCTTCATGCTGGAAGCGACGCTGGAGGTCCGTGGATTACGCCGGATATGGAGGGCTTTTTGGGGCTTATTAAATTGGTAATGAGGGAATGTGTTTGTTTTTTATTTCTAATAAAGGATTTTTTCAGGTGTGTGTGTTTATTTACTGTAATTTACAGATTAATCATGGAGGGTGTCTCAGACGCCTGACATGATTAATCTAGGATTTAGTAGCAGCTATGGGCTGCCATTAACTCCTTATTACCCCGATTTGCCAACGCACCAGGGCAAATTGGGAAGAGCCGGGTACAGTCCCAGAACTGTCGCATATAATGTATGCGGCAATTCTGGGCGGCTGCTGGCTGATATTGTTAGGCTGGGGGGCTCCCCATAACGTGGAGCTCCCCATCCTGAGAATACCAGCCTTCAGCCGTATGGCTTTATCTGGCTGGTATTAAAATTGGGGGGGACCGCACGCCATTTTTTAAAATTATTTATTTATTTCACTGCACAGTATAGACCCGCCCACCGGCTGCTGTGTTTGGGTGCAGTGTGACACCTGTCACTCAGCGTGGGGGCGTGTCTCTCTGCAACCAATCATAGGCTCCTGTGGGCGGGTAAAGCAGGGAATACGAGATTGTTTAATCAGCGGCCGGCTTTTTCAAAATAGTAAAAGCCGCCGCAGCAGTGAGAAAGCCGTGCAGCGCCGCGCCGGGGATCGGTGAGTATGAGAGAGGAGGGGAAAATGACCGACAGACTGTGAGAGAGGGACAGAGATAGTGACGGACCGACAGAGAGAATAGAGACCGAGAGGGAGAGACCGACTGACAGAGAATAGTGATTGACAGACATTGGGAGACATCGCTCGTTTCCAGTGTTTTAGGAAACATGCGAGAAATGTATTTAGAAAATTGGATGTCACTAGGATGGTGTGAGTGCCGTCCCGTGACATCCGATTTTTTACACGCTCCCATAGACTTGCATTGGAGAAACTCGCAGTAGAAACTCGCAAAAAAGCAGCATGCTGCGATTTTTTTCTCAGTCCGATTTGGACAGAGAAAAAAAAAAAAAAATCGCAGATGAGAGCTGAATCATTCACTAACGTGTGTCCGATTCCAATGCGAGATTTTCTCCATTGCTCTACTGCGAGAAACTCGCAAGTGAGAAGCAGCCCTAAGCCACTTTGTAACCAGTTTGGCAGTAGCTTGAGGTCATTGTCCATTTGAAAGACCCATTTCCACCCAAGCTTTAAGTTCCTGGCTGATGTCTTGAGATGTTTAATTCAGTATTGCCACATAATCTTTCCTCATGATGCCATCTATTTTGTGAAGTGCACCAGTCCCTCCTGCAACAGAACAACCCCACAACATGATGCTGCCGCCCCCATGCTTCACAGTTGGGATTGTGTTCTTAAGGTCCAGTCACACTAAGCAACTTACCAGGGATCCCAACAACGATAGGGATCGCTGGTAAGTTGCTAGGAGGTTGCTGGTGAGATGTCACACTGCGACGCTCCAGCGATCCCACCAGCAACCTGACCTGGCAGGGATCGCTGGAGCGTCGCTACACAAGTTGCTGGTGAGCTCACCAGCAACCGGTGACCAGCCCCCAGCGCCGCGTGGAAGATGCTGCGCTTGGTAACTAAGGTAAATATCGGGTAACCAACCCGATTATTTACCTTGGTTACCACTGCACGGAGCTACACGTGCAGAGAGCAGGGAGCAGCGCACACTAAGCGCTGGCTCCTTGCTCTCCTAGTTACAGCACACATCGGGTTAATTATCCGATGTGTGCTGCAGCTACATGTGCACAGAGCAGGGAGTAGCGCACAATGCTTAGCGCTGGCTCCTTGCTCTCCTAGTTACAGCACACATCGGGTTAATTAACCCGATGTGTGCTGCAGCTACATGTGCACAGAGCAGGAGCCGGCTCTCACTGCGGAGGAGGATGGTATCAAAGGTAAATATCGGGTAACCAAGGACAGGGCTTCTTGGTTACCCGATGTTTACATTGGTTACCAGCCTCCGCAGAAGCCGGCTCCTGCTGCCTGCACATTTAGTTGTTGCTGTCTCGCTGTCACACACAGCGATCTGTGCTTCACAGCGGGACAGCAACAACTAAAAAATAGCCCAGGACATTCAGCAACAACCAACGACCTCACAGCAGGGGCCAGGTTGTTGCTGGATGTCACACACAGCAACATCGCTAGCAACGTCACAAAGGTTGTTCGTTAGCAGCGATGTTGCTTAGTGTGACGGGGCCTTTAGGCTTCAAAGCTTCTCCCTTTTTCCTGCAAATGTAACTATGGTCATTATGGCCAAACAGTTCAATTTTAGTTTTGTCAGAACACAGGACGTCTCCAAAAATTAAGGTTTTTGTTCCTTTGTGCATTTACAAAAATTAATCTGGCTTTTTTTCTGTTTCTTTTGGAGTAATGGCTTCTTCCTGGCAGAGTGGTCTTTCAGCCCATGTTGATACAGTACTCGTCTCACTGTGGATAATGATACAATATTACCAGCTTCCACCAGCATCTTCACAAGGTCTTTTGCTTTTCTTCTTGGGTTGATATGCACATGTCTGACCGAAGCACGTTCATCTCTGGTACACAGAACCCGTCTCCTTCCTGAGCGGTATGATGGCTGGACATTACCATCTTGTTTGTACTTGGATATAATTGTACGGATGAATGAGGCATCTTCAGGTATCTGGATATTGCACCCAACGATGAATCAGACTTGTGCAAGTCCACAATTCTCTCCCTGAGATCTTGGCTGATTTCTTTTGACTTTTTCATAATTATACACCGAGAAGCCGTGTGTTTCAAGTGTTCATTACAATACATCCACAGGTGTATCTCTAACTCAGATGTTGCTAATAAACCTATCAGAAGCTTCCAAAGACATGACATCATCATATGGGCTGGTCCATATTTTTTTTTTTTTTTTTTTTTTTAAAGACACAGTACTCCTAGTGTACGTAAACTTTTGACTTTGCAGAAAGTAATAAAAATGTCTTAAAACATTATCTCTCTACTATAATTGATTCTATACAACCAACAATTCACCTGCAAATGTGACCTGAGCGTTCTACATAGCCACTTCAACCATTGAAGCCAATCACAGCACCTAGTTACGTGACATCATCTCAGTACATCCTATGAGGGCAAAAGCCCAATTTATGCTTATGGTAGGTATAGAAATATAAAGGTATTTTAATATATTACCTACCAAAGACTAGATTCTATAAATATGGCTAAAAAATAACGAGATTATTGCTCATCAATGCAGAAAATGTGCGTCAATCAATGGTCCTAACGTTAAAACAATTAAATGAAAAACTAAATCTATATCCTCATACATTCATGTGATCTGCAAATGTTAAAGGGCAGTAATTAATACATGATTAATAGTACTAAAATATATAAATATATCTATACTAAATTGAGATGACTTCTCCAAGTGGCCATTATACTTACACAGGTACAATTATTGATTACTAATTAATAACTATGATTCCTCTGCATTCTGCCATTAAAGGAGGCTGTCACCAGGTATTTGCTCCCCCATCAGAGAGCAGCATAATCTAGAGGCAGAGACCTTGATTCCAGTGGTGTGTCACTTACTGAGCGGTCTGCTGTTTTGATAAAATCGCAGTTTTATTTACTGCAGATGTACAAGTTCTCTGAATGCTGAGCTCTGCATAACCCCTCCCACACCACTGATCGGCAGCTTTCTGTGTGCACTGTACATAGGCAGACAGCTGCCAATCAGTGATGGGGGTGTGGTTATATAGAGCTCATGATTATGGAGAACTACATGGCAGCAGGTTTACTTGTCATACATAGTAGTATATAGTTAAGTAGGATGATAAAGATTTGGGTCCATCAAATTCAACCTTTGTCCACCCGTATTACATTATTTACTAGATTATTATTATTAACTCACAATGTCCTTTGTTCTGGGGAAAAAAAAAACACCTAGCCCTTCTCAAAAATGCTGTCATGGTATCTGCCATTACTACCTCTTGTGGTCGGCATTCCACAGTCTGACTGCTCTAACTGTAAAGAACCCTTTCCTATTTAGCTGCCGGAATCACTTTTCTTCCACTCCCAGTGAGTGCCCCCTGGTCCTTAGTATTGTCTTTAGAAGGAATAAGTCATGTGCCAGTCCTTTATATTGACTACACATGTATTTATACATATACAGTACAGACCAAAAGTTTGGACACACCTTCTCATTCAAAGAGTTTTCTTTATTTTCATGACTCTGAAAATTGTAGATTCACATTGAAGGCATCAAAACTATGAATTACACAAGTGGAATGAAATACTTAAAGTGTGAAACAACTAAAAATACGTTTTAAATTCTAGGTTCTTCAAAGTAGCCACCTTTTGCTTTGATTACTGCTTTGCACACTCTTGGCATTCTCTTGATGAGCTTCAAGAGGTAGTCACCGGAAATGGTTTTCCAACAGTCTTGAAGGAGTTCCCAGAGATGCTTAGCACTTGTTGTCCCTTTTGCCTTCACTCTGCGGTCCAGCTCACCCCAAACCATCTCGATTGGGTTCAGGTCTGGTGACTGTGGAGACCAGGTCATCTGGCGTAGCACCCAATCACTCTCCTTCTTAGTCACATAGCCATTACACAGTCTGGAGGTGTGTTTGGGGTCATTGTCCTGTTGAAAAATAAATGATGGTCCAACTAAACGCAAACCGGATGGAACAGCACGCCGCTGCAAGATGCTGTGGTAGCCATGATGGTTCAGTATGCCTTCAATTTTGAATAAATCCCCAACAGTGTCACCAGCAAAGCCCCCCCCCCACACCATCACACCTCCTCCTCCATGCTTCACGGTGGGAACCAGCCATGTAGAGTCCATCCGTTCACCTTTTCTACAAAGACACGGTGGTTGGATCCAAAGATCTCAAATTTGGACTCATCAGACCAAAGCACAGATTTCCACTGGTCTAATGTCCATTCCTTGTGTTCTTTAGCCCAAACACGTCTCTTCTGCTTGTTGCCTGTCCTTAGCAGTGGTTTCCTAGCAGCTATTTTACTATGAAGGCTGCTGTACAAAGTCTCCTCTTAACAGTTGTTCTAGAGATGAGAAGGTGTGTCCAAACTTTTGGTCTGTACTGTAAATGAGATCTGATCTGAGACCTCTTTTTTTATAAGCTAAACACGGCAACTTTTCCAACCCCTCATCATACGGGCGGCCTCCATTCCTTGTAATAGTCTAGTTGCCTGCCTATGTGCTGACTTTAACTTTTGAAATATCCCTTTTAAAATGTGGAGCCCAAAACTGGATCCCATATTCCAGATGTGGCCTTACAAGTGATTTATAGAGGGGTAACAATACGTTGGGATCCTGGGATCTAATCTCTCTTTTTATACACCCTAAAATCTTGTTTGCTTTAGCAGCTGCTGCCTGACATTGAGCGCTGCTGCTCAGCTTATTTGTAATGAGAATACCCAAGTCCTTTACCTCTTATATAATTCCAAATATATTTTCATGTAACGTACGGTATATACAGCAATGGGATTACTCTGTGCATTACTCTATATTTATTAAAACATTAACCCCTTTACGACCTTTGACGTACAGGTACGTCAAAAGTTGTGTCACTGCCTTTGATGTGGGCTCAAACATGGAGCCTGATTTAATCAGCTGTCATGTGAATTTAACAGCCTTAGGTGGATCGAATTTTTTTAAAAATATGAAAAAAATAAATCATAAGTTCAAATCACCCCCTTTTTTGCCCATTAAAATGCACATATTTGGTATTACTTGGTCCATAAAAGTCTGATCTATCAAAATAAAAAATAAATTAACCCAATAGGTAAACAACATACTGTAATTACTTTTTTGGGGATCTGCTACAACATTGCAAAAAAAAAAAAAAAGCATTAAGAGACAATCTGTATATAGCCAAAAAATGTAAAAAGAGTTTCAGATTCCCTTTAAGTAGTTCTAATGCAAAATTGCTGGTGCTACAATTCATAGATTTGATATATTTTTTTAGGAATACTGTATATTAGAGTCAATAATGACCTCAGATGGGATAATGCGACAGCACAAGTAGCGAAATACTGCACACACCAGGAGCACTGTGTGACCGCCCAACACGTTTTGCTGTCGCTTTTTCCAGGGTTTTCGCTCTTAGTGGATTCTAACGACTTTTTGAATCATGTCTATGTAATCACTGCACGGAATCTAATCTCTCATTTGTGTATTCGGAGATTTTATTACTTAATCTATTAATTATCGTACTTTATTATTTGCATATCACATGAGTGTACGCGTTTATAAATTACAATTTTTTATTTGATGATTAGTACTTTGGGACCAATGATTTCTTAATTGGCATGATGGCCAACAATCTTCTCTAAGTGATTTAATTTTATTTTAATGAGTATTTAAACACAACTATAATTATGTTTGTGGAATTCAGTATCTTTTGTAGATAATATATTTAATACATATACTGTAAAGCACCACACTCCTGGCAGGCATGAATGCTGTTACAGTATCTGCCATTACTAACTCCTATGGTAGTCTGACTGCTCGAACTGTGAAGAACCCTTTCCTATTTAGCTGCCAGAATTGCTTTTCTTCCACTACACTACTGGCATTGTCCGACCACCAGAAGTGATCTTACTACAATTCACCTTTACCCGTGGTTTTGTTAGGCTCCATAGAGGAAGATGATGCTACAGAATATCAATTGAGACAACAGTGACGAGTATTGCAGAATTAACCTCCTATAGATATAGATAGATAGAGATATCTATCCATATATCTATCTATCTATCCCTCTATCTATCTATCTATCTATCTATCCCTCTATCTATCTATCCCTCTATCCATCCATCTATCTATTTATCCATCCATCTATCTATCCCTCTATCTATCTATCCCTCTATCCATCCATCCATCTATCTATCCCCCTATCTATCTATCCCTCTATCTATCTATCCCCCTATCTATCTATCCCTCTATCTATCTATCCCCCTATCTATCTATCCCCCTATCTATCTATCCCTCTATCTATCCCTCTATCCATCCATCTATCTATCCATCCCTCTATCTATCCCTCTATCTATCTATCCCTCTATCTATCTATCCCTCTATCTATCCCCCTATCTATCTATCCCCCTATCTATCTATCCCCCTATCTATCTATCCCCCTATCTATCTATCCCCCTATCTATCTATCCCTCTATCTATCTATCCATCTATCTATCCATCCATCTATCTATCCATCCATCTATCTATCCATCCCTCTATCTATCCATCCCTCTATCTATCTATCCCTCTATCTATCTATCCCTCTATCTATCTATCCATCTATCTATCCCTCTATCTATCCCTCTATCTATCCCTCTATCTATCTATCTATCTATCTATCCCTCTATCTATCTATCCCTCTATCTATCCCTCTATCTATCCCTCTATCTATCTATCTATCTATCCCTCTATCTATCTATCCCTCTATCTATCTATCTATCTATCCCTCTATCTATCTATCCCTCTATCTATCTGTCACGAACCACCGGGGGGGTCACTCAGAAATCCCCCGCGCTGGCTACCAGTACGTCACAATCGGGGGGTAACAAGTGGGGGGTCACCCCTCCTTTATACCTCCCGACCGACAGACAGAGCACGTGACGCGCTCTCTAGCGCCCCTCTTATAGTCAGGCCAATTATGGAATTGCCAGACAATAAGCAAGGAGGCCGCTATACTACTTATGCCGATTATTGAAGGGTCCCCGGTGAGAGTAGGGTATATATTCCCCCGACCTCCGCGGGCGGAATATATAAAACCTCCCCGAATCTCACTGGCCTCCCCACAATAATCCTTGGCACAACTCGCTGCCACCAACCGCTTCACGGTAACTATTAGCCGAACACACAGACGTGGGATTCAAGATCGAGATAACAGAACAGCCCAAGATTAATTATATAATTTAATCAGCCTAAAGCACACTAGAAACTACAATATATACAATAGGGAATCTACAGAATATACATATGTCAGAGTACAGTTACAGATAAAGCATGGTTTACAAACAGGTATGCAATTCAATCAGTTACCTTGTGCGTCTGGCCACAGGGGGGCGCTGTAGACCAGGTTTCCAGGAACTCCCACAGATGTTTCCTACACGTGACCCCCAGCGAAAGAACACTGGAAAATGGCCGAAGTAGGGTTATCAACCTGGGCAAATCCAGGTCCCCTCCTACCTTCGTGACCTCAGAGGGAGCACTGCTCCACCCCTGGCTGGAGTTATGGACAACCCACAACATGGAATATGGGCCATAACTTTGCCTGGGAGCGTCGTAGGTGGACGCCGACGCTCTCATTGTGACAGCTATGAATTTAGCTACAGAACGAGAGGTTTCATGACTTGTCTACTAGTTCCCCATTGGCTGATATCACGCCTGGGGTATTTCCCAAGCTCCCGCTCCCATAAAAAGGGTGTGCCAGCATCGTCCGCATGCGGAGACACCATTTTTATGGTTGCCATATTTATCGGAAATATGGCTTGCGAGATATGAACCATTTTTTACTGGAGTCGTTCTGTCTGGATACTTCCAAGCTTGCTAATTAGATAGCAGCTCCTACCACAGGGTCACGGCAGGGAGTCATCCTGTGTCCATTGTTCCCACATCACCTAATTTCCATATCATAGGAGATGGCCATGGGATGTGACACCTTCACAGATGCTGGACATTGAGGACAAGAAGGGAGGGGGGCACTGCCAGGGAGTGATGAGCGATTATGACTGGAAGTCATAATTCATCTTCATATCCCGGGATTTGCCTCACACCTCCCCCCTTTTGAGGGCGCTAGGGGGCAGCACACTCCGGTGTTCCCCCGTGCGCCCGTCCGCGACCTCTCCTTGTCGGGACAGCCCGTCTGCGTTACCGTGGTCACGGCCCCTTTTGTGGCGAATGGTGAAGTTGTATTGCTGGAGCGCAAGGCTCCATCGCAACAATCGCCCATTCGTCCCAGAGACGGTGTGCAACCAGCTGAGGGGATTGTGGTCCGTCTCCACGATGAAGTGGCGCCCGTATAGATAGGGTTGCAGACGCTGCAGGGCCCACACTATGGCCAGGCACTCCTTCTCCATCGTGGAATAGGCCACTTCCCTTGGTAACAGCTTCCTGCTCAGGTACAAGACTGGGTGCTCTTGGCTCGCAGAGTCCACCTGGCTGAGCACCGCACCGAGGCCGAAGTCACTGGCGTCGGTCTGTACTACAAACGGCCGCGTGAAGTCGGCTGCCTGTAGCACGGGCGGGCTGGACAGGGCGTCCTTTAGGGCCTGGAAGGCTGTCTCGCAGTCCATTGTCCAATCGACTGCAGAGGGCAGCTTCTTCTTGGTGAGGTCCGTCAAGGGCTTTGCCAGGCTACTATAGCGTGGAACAAACCTCCTATAGTACCCGGCGGTCCCTAAGAAGGACATCACCTGCTTCTTGGTCCTGGGGGTGGGCCAGGATGCGATGGCCTCCACTTTCTCAGGCTCGGGCTTCAGTGTTGTCCCGCCTACCCGGTGACCGAGGTACTGGACCTCGCTCATGGCCAGCTGACACTTTCCCGGCTTGATGGTCAAACCTGCCCGGTGGATCCGCCTGAGCACCTGTGCTAGATGCTCTAGGTGGTCCTCCCAGGTGGGACTGAAGACGGCAATGTCATCCAGGTACGCGGCCGCGTACCCTTCAAGTCCCTTGAGCAGGGTGTTGACCATCCGCTGGAAAGTGGCAGGGGCATTCCTCATCCCGAATGGCATCACCGTGGACTCGTATAGTCCAAATGGGGTAATAAAGGCAGAGCGTTCCCTGGCCTTGCGAGTCAGGGGGATCTGCCAATATCCCCGGCTCAGGTCCATGATGGTCAGGTACTGAGCCCCGGCCAACTGATCGAGCAGGTCATCGATGCGTGGCATTGGGTACGCATCGGCGACCGTGACAGCATTGAGCCCCCTGTAGTCCACGCAGAACCGAGTGGTTCGGTCCTTCTTAGGGACGAGGACTACAGGCGAGGCCCAAGCGCTGTTGGATGCCTGGATCACCCCCCAGCTTCAGCATCTCGTCAATCTCCTGGCGCATGTGTTGCTGCACCTCCAGGGAGACCCGATATGCTGAACGCCGGATCGGGGGATGATCCCCAGTGTCCACGTGATGGACAGCCAAGTCAGTCCTTCCGGGCTGGTTGGTAAACAACCCCCGGAAGGGGAGGAGGGTGGCCCACAGCTGGGACCATTGGTCCTCCAAGAGCTGGTGGCCAACCTCCACATCCTCAATGGATCCGCCTGCCCTAACCTGGGCTAGCATATCCAAGAGGGTTTCCGCTTCTCCCTCCTCGGGCAGGTTGCACACGGGGAGCGCACATGCCTCCCGCTCATGATGTGCCTTCATCATGTTCACATGGAAGGGCTTCCGCCTTCCACGGGCAGGGTCCAGGGTGACCAGGTACGTCACAGGGTTGAGCTGCTGGTACACGAGGTATGGGCCTTCCCAGGCTGCCTGAAGCTTGTCCTGTGGTACGGGGACCAGTACCCACACCTTTTGACCCACTTGGTAGGTCCTCTCACAAGCGTTCTGGTCGTACCAACGCTTCTGATCGGCCTGGGCTTGAGCCATATTGTCGTGTACCAGTTGCGTCAAGGCCTGCATTTTGTCCCGGAAGCGCATGACATACTCGATAACCGACACTCCAGGGGTGGCCAAATCCCCTTCCCAAGCCTCTTTCACCAGAGCCAGGGGGCCCCGCACACGTCGCCCGTACAGGAGCTCAAACGGTGAGAATCCTGTTGAGGCCTGTGGAACCTCCCGGTAAGCAAATAACAGGTGTGGGAGATACCGCTCCCAGTCACGCCCGTGGGAGTCGACCAACATCTTAAGCATCTGCTTTAAGGTGCCATTGAACCGCTCGCACAGGCCATTAGTCTGTGGATGGTACGGGCTGGCCACCAGATGTCGCACCTGGACTTGCTTACAGAGGGCCTCCATCAGCTGGGACATGAATTGGGTCCCCCGGTCAGTGAGCATTTCCTGGGGAAAACCCACTCGGGAGAAAATCTCCAGCAATGCGGTGGCCACCTTGTCAGCCCGAATGGACGACAAGGCCACTGCTTCTGGGTACCGGGTGGCATAGTCCACTACCGTCAGTATGAAGCGTTTCCCGGAGCTGCTGGGGATGGCCAGCGGGCCGACCAGATCCACAGCCACCCTCCTGAAAGGCTCATCGATGATGGGCAGAGATACCAGTGGGGCTTTGGGGCGTGGCCCCGCCTTCCCCACTCTCTGACAGGTTTCACACGAACGGCAGTAGGCAGCCACATCGGCCCCCATTTTTGGCCAGTAGAAATGCTGGTTTAACCTGGCCTTGGTCTTAGCGATCCCTAGGTGTCCGGCCATCGGAATCTCATGTGCGATCCGCAACAACTCCGTCCGGAACGGATAGGGTACCACCAACTGTCGGTCCCTGGGCCACGCCTCCGGTGAACCCTGCTGGACCGTGGCCCGGTACAGCCGTCCTTGGTCCCAGACCACTCGCTCCGGGTCCGAGTCCGAGGGAGGCTGTGCCGCCTGCTCCTTAAGAGCTTTCAGGCTGTCGTCAGCTTCTAACGCTGCCTGAAACCCCTGACTAGATGTGGCCAGAATCGACGAGACTGTCACATCTTCGGTCAGTACCCCGGGACCTGTGTCCTGGCCTCCACCTGACTCGGCTGCCTCTGGGTCAGAAGGGGAAGAGCTATCGGACCTCTGGGAGGCCCCTTGGCTTCCAGCACTCCCACTGCGGGTGACAGCGGCCACAGCCGCTGCGACCGTGGGTCGTGCCTGCTCCTCCTCCGTTCCTGACCAAGTCGCCGGTTCAGGCAGACCTACCTGGCTTCCTGACACCCCGGTTGTGGGGGAACCATGCACCGAGATCTTACCTGGGAGCACTTCCGCTCCTGGACCGGCCCCAATCTCACCTGCCTGTTCCCCTCCTGCAGCAACAGAACCCCGCTGTGAAATCTCTGGGGACCCCACATTTGCTGTGGTAGCCCCCACCCCACACACTGGTCCTCCCCCTGCAGCACCCTGCTCTCTGCTTATCCCTGCAGAGGGCAACAGATCCCAGCTCACAGGCTGATTACTTGTAGAGGCATTGTCACACCTTTCTCTGACCCCCTCCCCTGTCACAGCTGCAGCTGAGTGTGTGTCTATGGTGTCTATGCAAGCAGAAATATCAGAGTTCACTCCCTCCTCCCTTACATCATTCATAGATAACACATTAACATTGTCCGGAGGCCTGTCAGTACTGGCTGAAGGTTCAGCCCTTGGTTGGGGCCCAAACTGGGAGGTTATCTGCCCCAAATCTGTCCCAAGTAGCACGTTTGCGGGGATCCGATCAGTTACCCCCACCTCCCTCACCCCTCGCCCTGCGCCCCAGTCCACATAAATGTCAGCAACAGGCAGCGCCGGGTCAATGCCTCCAATCCCGGAGACAGCGAGGGTTTTTCCAGGGATCAAGTCTTGGGGGGACACCATCTCAGGCCGCACCAGAGTCACCTCCGAGGCGCTGTCTCGCAGTCCCATGGTCACAGACCGGCCGACGGTGACAGGTTGGAAGCTGTCCAGGGACCTACCACCACCCCCACCCACACAATACACCTTGGGCGGCCCTTGGGACGGGGACGGAGCCGGGGCCTTGGGACGCTGAGGGCACATGGCCTTGAAGTGTCCAGGTAGGTTGCACTGGTGGCACCGTCTTGGTTCTGCCACGGGCCTGGAGAGGGGAGTTGAGGGGGACACCCCCTGCAGTCTAGGGGCAGGTGGGGCAGTCGCAGAGTTCATCTTACCCCCTCTCCAGGTGCTGCTGGTGGCTGCTCTCCTGGCCTCAGGAGCCCGATTGTTGGTGTAGTCATCGGCCAGGGCAGCTGTAGCCGTGGACCCCTTTGGCTTCTGGTCTCGGATGAACTGGCGGAGATCCTCAGGGCAGTTCCACAAGAGTTGCTCCGTGATGAACAAGTCCAGGATCTCCGGTTCGGTGGAAAGCTGCAGGCCTTGGGTCCAGTGGTCGGCAGCTCGGGCAAGTGCCCGCCGGTGGTCAGCCCAGGAGTCCTTTGGTCCCTTCTGTAGGCTCCGGAACTTCTTGCGGTAGGACTCTGGAGTGAGGTTGTACTGTTGGATCAGGGCCCGCTTGATGGTGTCGTAGCCCTGATCTGCCTCAGCAGGCAAGTCCCCAAGGATATCCAGGGCCTTACCCCTTAAACGGGGGGTCAGGTATTTGGCCCACTGGTCCTTGTCCAGATGGTGCTGCAGGCAAGTCCGTTCAAAAGCAGTCAAGAAAGAGTCCAAGTCTCCATCCTTCTCCAGCACTGGGAAGTCCTCAACACGGACCTTTGGAAGTTTGGTGTCTTGAAGGTCACGTGTGGCTGATGAGGGCCGGAGCTGAGCTAGCTGCAGCTGGTAGTCACGCTCTGCCTGGCGCTCTTCACGTGCTGCTTGCCGCTCCGCAGCCTCACGCACTGCTTGCCGCTCCGCAGCCTCAGCGTCACGCGCTGCCTGTCGCTCACGCTCGGCCATGAGTATCTCGTAGGTATCCCGGTCTCCAGCCTGGAGAAGGGCCATAGCCATTTGAAGAAGGCTATCCGAGCCTCCCAGGCTCAGTGGAATGGCACGTGGTGATCTGCGGCCCGCTGCGGAGCCTGGTGCTTCACTGTCCATTGCAGAGCGGAGGGCTGGCATCTGGCTCGTTGAGGACCCTTGGGTGAGCTGCTCCTCATCTTGTCCAGCAGTGCCAGGTTGTGCAATGTCCTCTGCAGAGCTGTTTTCTGGCGTCGAGCTCCTGGAGGACTCGTGGGCAACCTCCTCATTACTGTCCACAGCACCGTCCTCCCTCTCTTCGGCTCCTGCTTTAGCATTGGCCAGTTGCATAGCTCTGCTCCTGGTGCCATCAGCCATTCTTGCAGACTTTTGGTCACTGACACAGAACTGACACCTGATGCCTCCACACACCTTACAGTATCTGCACTCTGACACTCTAGTGTTGAGCTAGTCTGAAGACCCCAGCAGCCACAGCTGCTGCAGGCAGTCTTTAGTGTCTGTGAGTATGGGTCTCACACTCACACACACTATTATCTCGATCCCACCGCTTGCCACCAATATGTCACGAACCACCGGGGGGGTCACTCAGAAATCCCCCGCGCTGGCTACCAGTACGTCACAATCGGGGGGTAACAAGTGGGGGGTCACCCCTCCTTTATACCTCCCGACCGACAGACAGAGCACGTGACGCGCTCTCTAGCGCCCCTCTTATAGTCAGGCCAATTATGGAATTGCCCGACAATAAGCAAGGAGGCCGCTATACTACTTATGCCGATTATTGAAGGGTCCCCGGTGAGAGTAGGGTATATATTCCCCCGACCTCCGCGGGCGGAATATATAAAACCTCCCCGAATCTCACTGGCCTCCCCACAATAATCCTTGGCACAACTCGCTGCCACCAACCGCTTCACGGTAACTATTAGCCGAACACACAGACGTGGGATTCAAGATCGAGATAACAGAACAGCCCAAGATTAATTATATAATTTAATCAGCCTAAAGCACACTAGAATCTACAATATATACAATAGGGAATCTACAGAATATACATATGTCAGAGTACAGTTACAGATAAAGCATGGTTTACAAACAGGTATGCAATTCAATCAGTTACCTTGTGCGTCTGGCCACAGGGGGGCGCTGTAGACCAGGTTTCCAGGAACTCCCACAGATGTTTCCTACACGTGACCCCCAGCGAAAGAACACTGGAAAATGGCCGAAGTAGGGTTATCAACCTGGGCAAATCCAGGTCCCCTCCTACCTTCGTGACCTCAGAGGGAGCACTGCTCCACCCCTGGCTGGAGTTATGGACAACCCACAACATGGAATATGGGCCATAACTTTGCCTGGGAGCGTCGTAGGTGGACGCCGACGCTCTCATTGTGACAGCTATGAATTTAGCTACAGAACGAGAGGTTTCATGACTTGTCTACTAGTTCCCCATTGGCTGATATCACGCCTGGGGTATTTCCCAAGCTCCCGCTCCCATAAAAAGGGTGTGCCAGCATCGTCCGCATGCGGAGACACCATTTTTATGGTTGCCATATTTATCGGAAATATGGCTTGCGAGATATGAACCATTTTTTACTGGAGTCGTTCTGTCTGGATACTTCCAAGCTTGCTAATTAGATAGCAGCTCCTACCACAGGGTCACGGCAGGGAGTCATCCTGTGTCCATTGTTCCCACATCACCTAATTTCCATATCATAGGAGATGGCCATGGAGGTGTAACACCTTCACAGATGCTGGACATTGAGGACAAGAAGGGAGGGGGGCACTGCCAGGGAGTGATGAGCGATTATGACTGGAAGTCATAATTCATCTTCATATCCCGGGATTTGCCTCACACTATCTATCTATCCCTCTATCTATCCCTCTATCTATCTATCCCTCTATCTATCTATCTATCTATCTATCTATCCCTCTATCTATCTATCCCTCTATCTATCTATCCCTCTATCTATCCCTCTATCTATCCCTCTATCTATCTATCCCTCTATCTATCTATCTCAGTACAGACCAAAGGTTTGGACACACCTTCTCATTCAAAGAGTTTTCTTTATTTTCATGACTCTGAAAATTGTAGATTCACATTGAAGGCATCAAAACTATGAATTATCACATGTGGAATGAAATACTTAACAAAAAAGTGTGAAACAACTGAAACTATGTCTTATATTCTAGGTTCTTCAAAGTAGCCGCCTTTTGCTTTGATTACTGCTTTGCACACTCTTGGCATTCTCTTGATGAGCTTCAAGAGGTAGTCACCGGAAATGGTTTTCCAACAGTCTTGAAGGAGTTCCCAGAGATGCTTAGCACTTGTTGGCCCTTTTGCCTTCACTCTGCGGTCCAGCTCACCCCAAACCATCTCAATTGGGTTCAGGTCTGGTGACTGTGGAGGCCAGGTCATCTGGCGTAGCACCCCATCACTCTCCTTCTTAGTCAGATAGCCCTTACACAGCCTGGAGGTGTGTTTGGGGTCATTGTCCTGTTGAAAAATAAATGATGGTCCAACTAAACGCAAACCGGATGGAATAGCACGCCGCTGCAAGATGCTGTGGTAGCCATGCTGGTTCTGTATGCCTTCAATATTGAATAAATCCCCAACAGTGTCACCAGCAAAGCCCCCCCACACCATCACACCTCCTCCTCCATGCTTCACGGTGGGAACCAGCCATGTAGAGTCCATCCGTTCACCTTTTCTACAAAGACACGGTGGTTGGATCCAAAGATCTGAAATTTGGACTCCTCAGACCCAAGCACAGATTTCCACTGGTCTAATGTCCATTCCTTGTGTTCTTTAGCCCAAACAAGTCTCTTCTGCTTGTTGCCTGTCCTTAGCAGTGGTTTCCTAGCAGCTATTTTACCATGAAGGCTGCTGCACAAAGTCTCCTCTTAACAGTTGTTCTAGAGATGTATCTGCTGCTAGAACTCTGTGCGGCATTGTCCTGGTCTCTAATCTGAGCTGCTGTTAACCTGCGATTTCTGAGGCTGGTGACTCTGATAAACTTATCCAACGCAGCAGAGTTGACTCTTGGTCTTCCTTTCCTGGGGCGGTCCTCATGTGAGCCAGTTTCTTTCTAGCGTTTGATGGCTTTTGACACACTGACTGATAGGCCTAGTACTAGACTCATTGCAAGACTTTTTAGCAGTCTCATTATCACAGACAACATTGCAATGTCCAAAAACACCTCTATAACACAGCATCTACAATTCAAAATAGATGATATCACAGCTCCCCTCCCCCTACTGTACAATGATTGATAACACCTCTATATACAGTGGATAACACAGGATCCCCCATTCACAATAGCTAATGTCACAGCTCACCTCCGCCTCCTGTACAATGACTGATAACACCTCTATATACAGTAGATAACACAGGATCTACCATTCACAATAGATATCACATCTCACCTTCTCCTGTACAATGACTGATAACAGCTCTATAACATGATCTGCCATTCACAATAGATATCACAGCTCACCTCCTCCTGTACAATGACTGATAATATCTCTATATGCAGTAGATAACACAGGATCCACCATTCACAATAGATGATATCACAGCTCCCCTCCTCCTGTACAATGACTGATAATAGCTCTATAATATGATCCAACATTCACAATAGATGTCAAAGCTCACCTCCTGTATATGGGCTGATCATATCTCTATATACAGTAGATAACACAGGATCCACCAGTCACATTAGATGATATCACAGCTCACCTTCTCTCCTTACTCTTCTTTTCTGGGAGGAATGATTTTTTTTTACATTTTAATATGGCCAATTTGGCTGTTGAGATCCATTACAGCTGATCACTGAGGAGCATTTTCTGCTGAGAAGGGTTGAAGAAAATTGACATGCAAGTTCACTGCAATTAGAAAGCCAAACTGGAGTGTTTCCCATGACAATACGGCATACACCGCAGAGACGCAGCATGCACAATGTTGCCCACAAAGGACACCTCTTGTAAAGCTCATGCACTAAAAAGCTGTTTACAATTTGCCAAGGTCCATGCTGAAAAGTATGGAGACTACTGACACTCTGTACTCTGGAGTGAGGAGACAAACATACAAGTGCAAAGCAATGAATTACAATATCATCAAAACGTCATTACACACAGAGGGATCTATTCCTATATATTATATAGAGTCATGACACACAGAGGGATCTATTCCTATATATTATATAGAGTCATTACACACAGAGGGATCTATTCCTATATATTATATAGAGTCATTACACACAGAGGGATCTATTCCTATATATTATATAGAGTCATGACACACAGAGGGATCTATTCCTATATATTATATAGAGTCATTACACACAGAGGAATCTATTCCTATATATTATATAGAGTCACGAAACACAGAGGGATCTATTCCTATAAATTATATAGAGGCATGACACACAGAGGGATCTATTCCTATAAATTATATAGAGTCATTACACACAGAGGGATCTATTCCTATATATTATATAGAGTCATGACACACAGAGGGATCTATTCCTATATATTATATAGAGTCATTACACACAGAGGAATCTATTCCTATAAATTATATAGAGTCATTACACACAGAGGGATCTATTCCTATATATTATATAGAGGCATGACACACAGAGGGATCTATTCCTATAAATTATATAGAGTCATTACACACAGAGGGATCTATTCCTATATATTATATAGAGTCATGACACACAGAGGGATCTATTCCTATATATTATATAGAGGCATGACACACCGAGGGATCTATTCCTATATATTATATAGAGTCATTATACACAGAGGGATCTATTTCTATATATTATATAGAGTCATTACACACAGAGGGATCTATTCCTATATATTCTATAGAGTCATTACACACAGAGGGATCTATTTCTATATATTATATAGAGTCATTATACACAGAGGGATCTATTCCTATATATTATATAGAGTCATTACACACAGAGGGATCTATTCCTATATATTCTATAGAGTCATTACACACAGAGGGATCTATTTCTATATATTATATAGAGTCATTACACACAGAGGGATCTATTTCTATATATTATATAGAGTCATTACACACAGAGGGATCTATTCCTATATATTATATAGAGTCATTACACACAGAGGGATCTATTCCTATATATTATATAGAGTCATTACACACAGAGGGATCTATTTAACGTGTTTATTTCTATTAATGCTGATGATTATGGCTTACAGCCAATGAAAACCCCCAAGTCAACATCTCAGAAAATTAGAATACAGTCATATGAAAAAGTTTGTGCACCCCTATTAATGTTAACCTTTTTTCTTTATAACAATTTGGGTTTTTGCAGCAGCTATTTCAGTTTCATATATCTAATAACTGATAGACTGAGTAATATTTCTGGATTGAAATGAGATTTATTGTACTAACACAAAATGTGCAATCTGCATTTAAACAAAATTTGACCGATGCAAAAGTATGGGCACCCTTATCAATTTCTTGATTTGAACACTCCTAACTACTTTTTACTGACTTACTAAAGCACTAAATTGGTTTTGTAACCTCGTTGAGCTTTGAACTTCATAGGCAGGTGTATCCAATCATGAGAAAAGGTATTTAAGGTGGCCACTTGCAAGTTGTTCTCCTATTTGAATCTCCTATGAAGAGTGGCATCATGGGCTCCTCAAAACAACTCTCAAATGATCTAAAAACAAAGATTATTCAACATAGTTGTTCAGGGGAAGGTACAAAAAGTTGTCTCAGAGATTTAAACTGTCAGTTTCCACTGTGAGGAACATAGTAAGGAAATGGAAGAACACAGGTACAGTTCTTGTTAAGCCCAGAAGTGGCAGGCCAAGAAAAATATCAGAAAGGCAGAGAAGAAGAATGGTGAGAACAGTCAAGGACAATCCACAGACCACCTCCAAAGACCTGCAGCATCATCTTGCTGCAGATGGTGTCAATGTCCATCGGTCAACAATACAGCGCACTTTGCCCAAGGAGAAGCTGTATGGGAGAGTGATGCGAAAGAAGCCGTTTCTGCAAGCACGCCACAAACAGAGTCACCTGAGGAATGAAAAAGCACATTTGGACAAGCCAGTTACATTTTGGAAGAAGGTCCTGTGGACTGATGAAACAAAGATTGAGTTGTTTGGTCATACAAAAAGGCATTATGCATGGAGGCAAAAAACACGGCATTCCAAGAAAAGCACTTGCTACCCACAGTAAGATTTGGTGGAGGTTCCATCATGCTTTGGGGCTGTGTGGCCAATGCCGGCACCGGGAATCTTGTTAAAGTTGAGGGTCGCATGGATTCAACTCAGTATCAGCAGATTCTTGACAATAATGTGCAACAATCAGTGACGAAGTTGAAGTTACGCAGGGGATGGATATTTCAGCAAGACAATGATCCAAAACACCACTCCAAATCTACTCAGGCATTCATGCAGAGGAACAATTACAATGTTCTGGAATGGCCATCCCAGTCCCCAGACCTGAATATCATTGAAAATCTGTGGGATGATGTGAAGCGGCTGTCCATGCTCGGCGACCATCAAACTTAACTGAACTGGAATTGTTTTGTAAACAGGAATGGTCAAATCTACCTTCATCCAGGATCCAGGAACTCATTAACAGCTACAGGAAGCGACTAGAGGCTGTTATTTTTGCAAAAGGAGGATCTACAAAATATTAATGTCACTTTTATGTTGAGGTGCCCATACTTTTGCACCGGTCAAATTTTGTTTAAATGCGGATTGCACATTTTCTGTTACTACAATAAACCTCATTTCAATCCAGAAATATTACTCAGTCCATCAGTTATTAGATATATGAAACTGAAATAGCTGCTGCAAAAACCCAAATTGTTATAAAGAAAAAGGATAACATTAATAGGGGTGCCCAAACTTTTTCATATGACTGTAGGAATAGATCCCTCTGTGTGTAATGACTATATAATATATAGGAATAGATCCATCTGTGTGTAATGACTCTATATAATATATAGGAATAGATCCCTCTGTGTGTAATGACTCTATATAATATATAGGAATAGATCCCTCTGTGTGTAATGACTCTATATAATATATAGGAATAGATCCCTCTGTGTGTAATGACTCTATATAATATTTAGGAATAGATCCCTCTGTGTGTAATGGCTCTATATAATATATAGGAATAGATCCCTCTGTGTGTAATGACTCTATATAATATATAGGAATAGATCCCTCTGTGTGTAATGACTCTATATAATAATTAGGAATAGATCCCTCTGTGTGTAATGACTCTATATAATATATAGGAATACATCCCTCTGTGTGTAATGACTCTATATAATATATAGGAATAGATCCCTCTGTGTGTAATGACTCTATATAATATATAGGAATAGATCCCTCTGTGTGTAATGACTCTATATAATATTTAGGAATAGATCCCTCTGTGTGTAATGACTCTATATAATATAAAGGAATACATCCCTCTGTGTGTAATGACTCTATATAATATATAGGAATAGATCCCTCTGTGTGTAATGACTCTATATAATATTTAGGAATAGATCCCTCTGTGTGTAATGACTCTATATAATATATAGGAATAGATCCCTCTGTGTGTAATGACTCTATATAATATATAGGAATACATCCCTCGGTGTGTAATGACTCTATATAATATATAGGAATAGATCCATCTGTGTGTAATGACTCTATATAATATATGGGAATAGATCCCTCTGTGTGTAATGACTCTATATAATATATAGGAATACATCCCTCTGTGTGTAATGACTCTATATAATATATAGGAATAGACCCCTCTGTGTGTAATGACTCTATATAATACGTGTTTCACTTTTTGTATTGAATTACTGAAATAAATTACTTTTTGATGATATTCTAATGTATTGAGATGCACCTGTATGTATATGAGTGTGTATATAATTGTATCTATATGAGTGTGTATGTTTGGTAGATAGCCATGTGTATATCTATGGCAGTCCGTTATTTGTTGCTATGTGCATGTGATAGCTTTTGCTGCATTTTCGTCCATTGTGTCCCCGGGGAGATCTACATTTCCTGGAACACGGTGAAGCTATAAGGAACACATCGTCTCCTGAGGCTATAGCATTGCCAAGGTGAGATAGTAATTAGCGTGCCAGGTGAAAGGTGCCTATGGAAACCAAATAAATCCCATGGCGTGTTTACTCTCAGCAGCGGCTGCACATATCACATTCAGGTATCCCACAAGGTCAGGTCTATACATTTCTTGGTCATGGACATCTTAAAAGGATAATGTTATCATGACAGGAGAGGTGATAACCACTGGGGAACTCAGACAAAACAGGGTCCAGAGAGGACGGAGCATTGCCCCCCCTCCCCCCCCCGGGGCATTTGCGGAGGCCTGCATGACCCTGATTGGTGGGGAGGTCAGGGTGTCATGGGTGGGGGAGGGGGAGCGAGCCCGTTTTGAAAGGATTGGAGGGGCAAAGGGGAGGAGCGGCACTTTCCCGCTCCTCTGGCTGAAGGACGAGTCGCAGCCACATTACCTGCGGCTATGGAGTCTGTGGAAAACATCCTGGAGCGGCTGCGAGCGGCGGCTGGCGACCATCCTCCAGGCTGGCTGCAGGCGTCTGTGCAGGGACTCATCGGAGGGAGTCGGGAGGCGGTGGGGGCTCCCCCCCCACGTGAGCGGCGCCTCCGGAGATCCAGACCGCCGGAGCGGTTATCACCTGAGGTGACTCCCCGGGCCCAGCGACGCATTAGAAGCCCCTCCGGGGACCCTCCAGGCCGGGCGCCATGTGCAAAAAAGTCCAGCAGGCCCCGGTCTGGGAGGAATTCAAGAGTGCGGCCGGGTCCAGCGGTGGAGAGCAGGCCTTCCCTGGAGTTGGGGGCGGGGCCTGCTCCCACTATGTCAACGGTGGCTGTCGGAGCTGCGGCGGGGCGCTCTGGTGATGTGCCGGCCGAGCGCCCTGAGCCCTGTCTGCGGTGGAGGTCGGATGAGGGGGCGGGCCCTAGCGGAGGGGGCGGATCGCGACGGCTGGAATCTGTAGTGCACCGGGCCTGGCGTGCAGGGCCCTCATCAGCAGAGGCCCCGAATGTCGGGGGGGCCCCGTGGAGTGGGATGTGGGAGCTGCGTCGGCAGGATCCAGAGGACCGCAGACAGCCCCCTCTGGCAGCCGGCTGGGGGGGCGGACAGCAGCCGCAGGATCAGCTCCTGGAGGGATCTTCCGGCCCTGCAGCAGCAGGGGCCAACGGCGGCGGAGCGGAGGCGCGGAGCCAGGAATCTACTGAGCAGCCGGAGGGACGACAGGAGTCTGGTAGTTCGGCTGACGGGGCCGCTACCCTCGTGCAGCCCGGTGAGTATGGTTCTATGTCTCGTTTGTCTGCCCAGTATTGTCAGGTACAGAACGCAAGGGGGGATGTAGGTCACCCAGGGTTTCGGCAGGGGTTACCCACGGGGGGTGGAGGAGATGTGTCAGGTGGGGGGGAGGTGGTAGAGCTTATAGGTTGTGTGCGTACGTTGCTGGAGCGGATTGGGGGGGCACGGGAACACGCAGGGCCAGTGGGGGCTTGGATTAATCCGCCTCCCTTGGGCATTAGTGGAACGCCAGTGGCGGGTATTGCTTCCCCGGTGTCGGTGTCGGTTCAGACGGAAAAGAATAAGGAGGAATTAAAGAGGGTAGGTAGTGATGAGGCATTATATAATTATAGAAAATTAAATAAAATATGTAAAAAGCAAATTAAGTTAGCTAAGTTTGAGACAGAGAGACTCATTGCGAGAGAAAGTAAAAATAATCCTAAAATATTCTTTAACTACATAAACAGTAAAAAACTGAAAAGCGATAGTGTTGGCCCCCTTAAAAATAGTCTTGGTGAAATGGTGGAAGGGGATGAGGGTAAAGCTAACCTGCTGAATGACTTTTTTTCTACGGTTTTTATACAAGAAAATGCCATGGCAGATGACATGACCAGTGATACTATAAATTCACACTTGAATATTACCTGCTTAACCCAGCAGGAAGTACGCCGCCGCCTCGAAATCACTAAGGTTGACAAATCTCCGGGCCCGGATGGCATACACCCCAGAATACTACAGGAATTGAGTTCTGTGATAGATAGACCATTATTTTTAATCTTCTCAGATTCCTTAATAACAGGGTCGGTACCGCAGGACTGGCGCATAGCAAATGTGGTGCCAATATTCAAAAAGGGGACAAAAACTGAGCCGGGAAATTATAGGCCGGTAAGTTTAACCTCTACGGTTGGTAAAATCCTTGAGGGTTTCTTGAGAGATGCTATATTGGAGTATCTCAAGAAAAATAACCTTATGACAGAGTATCAACATGGGTTTATGAGGGATCGATCCTGTCAAACTAATTTGATCAGCTTCTATGAAGAGGTAAGTTCAAGTCTGGACCAGGGAAATGCAGTGGATGTTGTGTATATGGACTTTTCAAAAGCTTTTGATACGGTGGCACACAAAAGGTTGGTACATAAAATGAGAATAATGGGGATAGGGGAAAATATGTGTAACTGGGTTAAAAACTGGCTAAGTGATAGGAAACAAAGGGTGGTTATTAATGGTACGTACTCGGACTGGGTCTCAGTTCATAGTGGGGTACCACAGGGGTCAGTATTGGGCCCACTTCTTTTCAACATATTTATAAATGACCTTGTTGGGGGCATGCGGAGTAGAATTTCAATATTTGCAGATGATACTAAACTCTGCAGGGTAATCAATACAGAGGAGGATAATTTTATATTACAGGGAGATTTATGTAAATTGGAGGATTGGGCTGAGAAGTGGCAATTGAAGTTTAATGTAGATAAATGTAAGGTCATGCACTTGGGTAGAGGAAATAACATTTATGATTATGTACTTAATCGTAGAACACTGGGTAAAACAGACACAGAAAAAGACTTGGGTGTATGGGTGGATGGTAAACTTCACTTTAGTGGACAGTGTCAGGCAGCTGCTGCCAGGGCTAATAAAATAATGGGATGTATTAAAAGAGGTATAAGTGTTCATGAAAAAAATATAGTTCTACCTCTGTACAAGTCACTAGTGCGACCGCACTTATATACTGTGTACAATTCTGGTCACCGATATATAAGAAGGACATAGCTGAACTGGAGAGGGTGCAGAGAAGAGCCACCAAGATTATTAGAGGAATGGGTGGGCTGCAATACCAAGACAGGTTATTAAACTTGGGGTTATTTAGTTTGGAAAAACGAAGGCTTAGGGGGGATCTAATCACAATGTATAAATATATGAGGGGACAGTACAGAGACCTTTCCAAAGATCTTTTTACACCAAGGCCTGCGACTGGAACACGGGGGCATCCACTACGTCTTGAGGAAAGAAGGTTTAATCATAATCACAGACGAGGATTCTTTACTGTACGAGCAGTGAGACTATGGAACTCTCTGCCACATGATGTTGTAATGAGTGATTCACTACTAACATTTAAGCAGAGCCTGGACGCCTTTCTTGAAAAATGTAATATTACCAGTTATGTATATTAGATTTTATGACAGGGTATTGATCCAGGGAACTAGTCTGATTGCCGGATGTAGAGTCAGGAAGGAAATTTTTTCCCCATTGGAACTTGTTTGCCACATTGGGGGTTTTTTTGCCTTCCTCTGGATCAACATGTTAGGCTACAGGTTGAACTAGATGGACTTAGAGTCTCCCTTCAACCTTAAAAACTATGATACTATGATACTATGATACTATGAGGACAGGCTTCATTTGGATGATCGGGCGCGGGGCGAGGTTTTCGTCTGTTTTGAGGGTCCCTTGGGTTCCCATCTTAAGACAGAGGTGAAGGAGAAGATATGGAAGGATGAATACGTAGAGATCTTCTCCCTGCTGCCGTTGGCAAAATTTAATTTAGACAAAGGTAAAAAGGACGAGAGCAAGAAAGAGGAGGAGAAGAAGCGGCGATGGCGCTTGATCCCTCAGACGTTCACTAATTGGTTGCAGGCTTTTGCTATTTTGGCGAGTGTGATAGGCGAGAAGGCGCCGGAGAACTGTTCACATTTGTTTTGCTATATGGACTCTATTGGTGAGGCGTACAGGGTGTATGGGGGACAGACATGGCTTAGGTATGATGAACAGTTTCGTCAGCGGAAGGCCGTTCGACCTTCTATTAGATGGGACCAAAAGGACATCGGGTTGTGGTTACGGGTTATGGCGCCGTCGAGATATGGCCAGCCCTTTCAGGGCGGGGCCGGGTCTGCCGGCCAGTCCGAACGCAGGGTGCTGGTAGTCAGCCAGGTCAGGGGGGTTCGCAAAAGCCCGGCGTGTGTTGGCAATTCAATGAGGGGCAATGCAAGTTCGGGGCCACCTGCCGTTTTAAGCACCTCTGTACCCATTGTAATGGGACTTCACATGGAGCGGCAAAGTGCTTTAAGAAAGGCAAATCCAAGCCCGGCACCACTCATACCCAAGGGTCTGACGCCGGTGAGGTTAGCCGCGATGCTTCCGTACCTAAATAGGTACCCAGATAGGGAGAAAGCTGAAGTTTTGCGGTTGGGATTTGGGGAGGGTTTCAGAATTCCGGCTCCCACTTTCACTGTGCCGGCGGCGACAAAGAACCTTTTGTCGGCTTATCAGCATTCGGGGGTTGTGGCCGAGAAATTAGGCAAGGAAGTGGCTTTGGGGAGGATGGCGGGGCCGTTCCAGGCCCCTCCTTTTCCTGATCTAGTGGTCTCGCCGTTGGGGGTGGTGCCAAAAAAGGAGCCGGGAAAATTCCGGCTGATTCACCATCTGTCTTACCCAAGAGGTAGGTCGGTAAATGACGGGATACCGGCTGAACTGTGTTCGGTGGTTTATACGTCATTTGATGAGGCCACAAGTTGGGTAAAAAAATGCGGAAGGGGAGCACTTATGGCTAAGACGGATATTGAGTCAGCTTTTCGGCTGTTGCCAGTGCATGCAGATTGTGTCCGGTTGTTGGGTTGCTTTTGGGAGGGAGCGTATTTTGTAGATCGCTGTTTGCCCATGGGGTGCTCAATCTCCTGCGCATTTTTCGAAACGTTTAGTTGCTTTTTGGAGTGGGTTGTTCGGGACGTTTCAGGCTTGTCAGCATTGGTGCATTACCTCGATGATTTTTTGTGTGTAGGTCCTGCCGAGTCGGCTCAGTGTGCCGGGATTTTGGCAACTATGGAGTGGGTTGCGGATCGATTTGGGGTCCCCCTGGCGCCTGAGAAAACGGTGGGACCAACTACTAGTTTAAGTTTTCTGGGCATTGTAATCGATTCGGTGGCCTGGGAAGTCCGGCTTCCTGAGGACAAGGTTGCGGCCATGAGGGACGAGGTGGCAAGGGCACGGCGGGTGAAGAAACTGCAATTAAGGGAAGTGCAGTCCCTACTGGGAAAGCTTAACTTTGCTTGTAGGGTGATGCCAATGGGCCGGATTTTTTCGCGACAACTGGCCAGGGCAACGGCGGGGGTGCTTGCTCCGCACCATTACGTTCGGTTATCAGCAGACCACAAAGCGGACTTAGCAGTGTGGGGGCAGTTTTTGGAACACTACAACGGTCGTTCCTTGATAATGGAGGATGCAGTGGACAATTTTGACTTGGAGTTGTTTACGGATGCGGCGGGCAGTTCAGGTTTCGGAGCTTTTTTCAAGGGTCAGTGGTGTGTGGGTCGGTGGCCGGACAACTGGACGGCTGAAGGCCTGACAAAGAATGTGGCGCTGTTGGAAATTTTTCCAATAATGGTGGCACTTCATCTTTGGAGAAGCCAGTTGGCAAACAAAAAGATTCGTTTTAACTGTGACAACATGGGGGTGGTGATGGCGATTAATCAGTTTTCGGCGTCCTCTCCTCCGGTCGTTCGGGTGTTACGAGAATTGGTGTTGGTTTGTTTGCAAATTAACGCATGTATTACGGCGACTCATGTGCCAGGTGTTCAGAATCTAATAGCTGATTCCCTCTCTCGTTTTCAGTGGGATCGGTTCCGGGTTTGCGCACCAGAGGCAGAGTCCAACGGGTTGGAGTGCCCAGCACACCTTTGGACCGTGGTCTTCGGGCAGCGGGACCACTAATTCGGGCGTCCTTGTCGGGTAACACGTGGACAGCATATCAGGCAGCATGGGGGCTGTGGGAGCAATGGTTGCAGGGTGGGGATTTTTCTGAAGAGGATCAGTTGGGTATATTGCTGGAAAAGTTGGGGGAAGTGGCAGTAGCAGGATGGTCGGTTGCGAAGGCAAATCGTTTTATGGCAGGGTTAGCATTTGGTTTTCGGTTACGTGGGTTACGAGATTTAACTAAGTGTTTTTTGGTTGTCCAGGCGTTGAAGGGTTTTCGAAGGGGACGAAAGATATTGGATGGTAGACGACCTGTGTCATTCGGATTATTGGAACGGCTGGGTGGGGTGTTGGGGGAGGTATGTACATCTCCGTTTGAGGAACATTTGTTTAGGTTGGCGTTTTCCTTGGCGTTTTTTGGAGCCCTGCGGGTTGGGGAATTGGTATCTCCCAGTAAGGTGTCCCCCGGGGGTTTGAGTCGTGGTGACTGTCACAAACCACCGGGGGGGTCACTCAGAAATCCCCCGCGCTGGCTACCAGTACGTCACAATCGGGGGGTAACAAGTGGGGGTCACCCCTCCTTTATACCTCCCGACCGACAGACAGAGCACGTGACGCGCTCTCTAGCGCCCCTCTTATAGTCAGGCCAATTATGGAATTGCCCGACAATAAGCAAGGAGGCCGCTATACTACTTATGCCGATTATTGAAGGGTCCCCGGTGAGAGTAGGGTATATATTCCCCCGACCTCCGCGGGCGGAATATATAATATCTTCCCGAATCTCACTGGCCTCCCCACAATAATCCTTGGCACAACTCGCTGCCACCAACCGCTTCACGGTAACTATTAGCCGAACACACAGACGTGGGATTCAAGATCGAGATAACAGAACAGCCCAGGATTAATTATATAATTTAATCGCCTAAAGCACACTAGAAACTACAATATATACAATAGGGAATCTACAGAATATACAGTTATGTCAGAGTACAGTTACAGATAAAGCATGGTTTACAACAGGTATGCAATTCAATCAGTTACCTTGTGCGTCTGGCCACAGGGGGGCGCTGTAGACCAGGTTTCCAGGAACTCTCTCACAGGTCTTTCCCAACCAGGCCCCCGAGCAGAAGAACCCTGGAAAATGGCCGAAGTAGGGTTATCAACCTGGGCAAATCCAGGTCCCCTCCTACCTTAGTGACCTCACGGGGAAGCACTGCCACTCCCCCTGCATGGATCAGAATTATCCAGAAAAGGGGATTTTGGCCATAACTTTGCCTGGGAGCGTCGTAGACGGACGTCAACGCTCTCATTGTGACAGTTATGAATTTAGCTACAGAACGAGGGGACTCATGACCTGTCTGCCAGTTCCCCATTGGCTGATATCACGCCTGGGGCATTTCCCAATGTCCTGCTCCCATAAAAAGGGTGTGCCGGCATCGTCCACATGCGGAGACACCATTTTTATGGTTGCCATATTTATCGGAAATATGGCTTGCGAGATATGAACCATTTTTTACTGGAGTCGTTCTGTCTGGCTATTTCCATAGCCTTGCTAACTAGCTAGCAGCCCCCACTACAGGGTGACGGCAGGGAGTCATCCTGTGTCCATTGTCCCTAAGCCACCTCATTTCCATATCACAGGACATGGCCATGGATTTGTTGCTAAACCAGTTGTGTGAAGGGAAGGGGGGGGGTGACACCAGGAGAGGGCTTCCTGACATGACTTGAATGTCATGATTTATCGTCATATCTCCGGATTTACCTCACACCTCCCCCCTTTTGAGGGCGCTAGGGGGCAGCACACTCCGGTGTTCCCCCGTGCGCCCGTCCGCGACCTCTCCTTGTCGGGACAGCCCGTCTGCGTTACCGTGGTCACGGCCCCTTTTGTGGCGAATGGTGAAGTTGTATTGCTGGAGCGCAAGGCTCCATCGCAACAATCGCCCATTCGTCCCAGAGACGGTGTGCAACCAGCTGAGGGGATTGTGGTCCGTCTCCACGATGAAGTGGCGCCCGTATAGATAGGGTTGCAGACGCTGCAGGGCCCACACTATGGCCAGGCACTCCTTCTCCATCGTGGAATAGGCAACTTCCCTTGGTAACAGCTTCCTGCTCAGGTACCAGACTGGGTGCTCTTGGCTCGCAGAGTCCACCTGGCTGAGCACCGCACCGAGGCCGAAGTCACTGGCGTCGGTCTGTACTACAAACGGCCGCGTGAAGTCGGCTGCCTGTAGCACGGGCGGGCTGGACAGGGCGTCCTTTAGGGCCCGGAAGGCTGTCTCGCAGTCCATTGTCCAATCGACTGCAGAGGGCAGCTTCTTCTTGGTGAGGTCCGTCAAGGGCTTTGCCAGGCTACTATAGCATGGAACAAACCTCCTATAGTACCCAGCGGTCCCCAAGAAGGACATCACCTGCTTCTTGGTCCTGGGGGTGGGCCAGGATGCGATGGCTTCCACTTTCTCAGGCTCGGGCTTCAGTGTTCTCCCACCTACCCGGTGACCGAGGTACTGGACCTCGCTCATGGCCAGCTGACACTTTCCCGGCTTGATGGTCAAACCTGCCCGGTGGATCCGCCTGAGCACCTGTGCTAGATGCTCTAGGTGGTCCTCCCAGGTGGGACTGAAGACGGCAATGTCATCCAGGTACGCGGCCGCGTACCCTTCAAGTCCCTTGAGCAGGGTGTTGACCATCCGCTGGAAAGTGGCAGGGGCATTCCTCATCCCGAATGGCATCACCGTGGACTCGTACAGTCCAAATGGGGTAATAAAGGCAGAGCGTTCCCTGGCCTTGCGAGTCAGGGGGATCTGCCAATATCCCCGGCTCAGATCCATGATGGTCAGGTACTGAGCCCCGGCCAACTGATCGAGCAGGTCATCGATGCGTGGCATTGGGTACGCATCGGCGACCGTGACAGCATTGAGCCCCCTGTAGTCCACGCAGAACCGCGTGGTTCGGTCCTTCTTAGGGACGAGGACTACAGGCGAGGCCCAAGCGCTGTTGGATGCCTGGATCACCCCCAGCTTCAGCATCTCGTCAATCTCCTGGCGCATGTGTTGCTGCACCTCCAGGGAGACCCGATATGCTGAACGCCGGATCGGGGGATGATCCCCAGGGTCCACGTGATGGACAGCCAAGTCAGTCCTTCCGGGCTGGTTGGTAAACAACCCCCGGAAGGGGTGTAGGGTGGCCCACAGCTGGGACCGTTGGTCCTCCAAGAGCTGGTGACCAACCTCCACATCCTCAATGGATCCGCCTGCCCTAACCTGGGCTAGCATATCCAAGAGGGTTTCCGCTTCTCCCTCCTCGGGCAGGTTGCACACGGGGAGCGCACATGCCTCCCGCTCATGATGTGCCTTCATCATGTTCACATGGAAGGGCTTCCGCCTTCCACGGGCAGGGTCCAGGGTGACCAGGTACGTCACAGGGTTGAGCTGCTGGTACACGAGGTATGGGCCTTCCCAGGCTGCCTGAAGCTTGTCCTGTGGTACGGGGACCAGTACCCACACCTCTTGACCCACTTGGTAGGTCCTCTCACAAGCGTTCTGGTCGTACCAACGCTTCTGATCGGCCTGGGCTTGAGCCATATTGTCGTGTACCAGTTGCGTCAAGGCCTGCATTTTGTCCCGGAAGCGCATGACATACTCGATAACCGACACTCCAGGGGTGGCCAAATCCCCTTCCCAAGCCTCTTTCACCAGAGCCAGGGGGCCCCGCACACGTCGCCCGTACAGGAGCTCAAACGGTGAGAATCCTGTTGAGGCCTGTGGAACCTCCCGGTAAGCAAATAACAGGTGGGGGAGATACCGCTCCCAGTCACGCCCATGGGAGTCGACCAACATCTTAAGCATCTGCTTTAAGGTGCCATTGAACCGCTCGCACAGGCCATTAGTCTGTGGATGGTACGGGCTGGCCACCAGATGTCGCACCTGGACTTGCTTACAGAGGGCCTCCATCAGCTGGGACATGAATTGGGTCCCCCGGTCAGTGAGCATTTCCTGGGGAAAACCCACTCGGGAGAAAATCTCCAGCAATGCGGTGGCCACCTTGTCAGCCCGAATGGACGACAAGGCCACTGCTTCTGGGTACCGGGTGGCATAGTCCACTACCGTCAGTATGAAGCGTTTCCCGGAGCTGCTGGGGATGGCCAGCGGGCCGACCAGATCCACAGCCACCCTCCTGAAAGGCTCATCGATGATTGGCAGAGATACTAGTGGGGCTTTGGGGCGTGGCCCCGCCTTCCCCACTCTCTGACAGGTTTCACACGAACGGCAGTAGGCAGCCACATCGGCCCCCATTTTTGGCCAGTAGAAATGCTGGTTTAACCTGGCCTTGGTCTTAGCGATCCCTAGGTGTCCGGCCATCGGAATCTCATGTGCGATCCGCAACAACTCCGTCCGGAACGGATAGGGTACCACCAACTGTCGGTCCCTGGGCCCCGCCTCCGGTGAGCCCTGCTGGACCGTGGCCCGGTACAGCCGTCCTTGGTCCCAGACCACTCGCTCCGGGTCCGAGTCCGAGGGAGGCTGTGCCGCCTGCTCCTTTAGAGCTTTCAGGCTGTCGTCAGCTTCTAACGCTGCCTGAAACTCCTGACTAGATGTGGCCAGAATCGACGAGACTGTCACATCTTCAGTCAGTACCCCGGGACCTGTGTCCTGGCCTCCACCGGACTCGGCTGCCACTTGGTCAGAAGGGGAAGAGCTATCGGACCTCCGGGAGGCCCCTTGGCTTCCAGCACTCCCACTGCGGGTGACAGCGGCCACAGCCGCTGCGACCGTGGGTCGTGCCTGCTCCTCCTCCGTTCCTGACCAAGTCGCCGGTTCAGGCAGACCTACCTGGCTTCCTGACACCCCGGTTGTGGGGGAACCATGCACCGAGATCTTACCTGGGAGCACTTCCGCTCCTGGACTGGCCCCAATCTCACCTGCCTGTTCCCCTCCTGCAGCAACAGAACCCCGCTGTGAAATCTCTGGGGACCCCACATTTGCTGTGGTAGCCCCCACCCCACACACTGGTCCTCCCCCTGCAGCACCCTGCTCTCTGCTTATCCCTGCAGAGGGCAGCAGATCCCAGCTCACAGGCTGGTTACTTGTAGAGGCATTGTCACACCTTTCTCTGACCCCCTCCCCTGTCACAGCTGCAGCTGAGTGTGTGTCTATGGTGTCTATGCAAGCAGAAATATCAGAGTTCACTCCCTCCTCCCTTACATCATTCATAGATAACACATTAACATTGTTAGGAGTCAAGTCAGTACGGGCTGAAGGTTCAGCCCTTGGTTGGGGCCCAAACTGGGAGGTTATCTGCCCCAAATCTGTCCCAAGTAGCACGTTTGCGGGGATCCGATCAGTTACCCCCACCTCCCTCACCCCCCGCCCTGCGCCCCAGTCCACATAAACGTCAGCAACAGGCAGCGCCGGGTCAATGCCTCCAATCCCGGAGACAGCGAGGGTTTTTCCAGGGATCAAGTCTTGGGGGGACACCATCTCAGGCCGCACCAGAGTCACCTCCGAGGCGCTGTCTCGCAGTCCTATGGTCACAGACCGGCCGACGGTGACAGGTTGGAAGCTGTCCAGGGACCTACCACCACCCCCACCCACACAATACACCTTGGGCGGCCCTTGGGACGGGGACGGAGCCGGGGCCTTGGGACGCTGAGGGCACATGGCCTTGAAGTGTCCAGGTAGGTTGCACTGGTGGCACCGTCTTGGCTCTGCCACGGGCCTGGAGAGGGGAGTTGAGGGGGACACCCCCTGCAGTCTAGGGGCAGGTGGGGCAGTCGCAGAATTCATCTTACCCCCTCTCCAGGTGCTGCTGGTGGCCGCTCTCCTGGCCTCAGGGGCCCGGTTGTTGGTGTAGTCATCGGCAAGGGCAGCTGTAGCCGTGGACCCCTTTGGCTTCTGGTCTCGGATGAACTGGCGGAGATCCTCAGGGCAGTTCCACAAGAGTTGCTCCGTGATGAACAAGTCCAGGATCTCCGGTCCGGTGGAAAGCTGCAGGCCTTGGGTCCAGTGGTCGGCAGCTCGGGCAAGTGCCCGCCGGTGGTCAGCCCAGGAGTCCTTTGGTCCCTTCTGTAGGCTCCGGAACTTCTTGCGGTAGGACTCTGGAGTGAGGTTGTACTGTTGGATCAGGGCCCGCTTGATGGTGTCGTAGCCCTGATCTGCCTCAGCAGGCAAGTCCCCAAGGATATCCAGGGCCTTACCCCTTAAACGGGGGGTCAGGTATTTGGCCCACTGGTCCTTGTTCAGATGGTGCTGCAAGCAAGTCCGTTCAAAAGCAGTCAAGAAAGAGTCCAAGTCTCCATCCTTCTCCAGCACTGGGAAGTCCTCAACACGGACCTTTGGAAGTTTGGTGTCTTGAAGGTCACGTGCGGCTGATGAGGGCCGGAGCTGAGCTAGCTGCAGCTGGTAGTCACGCTCTGCCTGGCGCTCTTCACGCGCTGCCTGCCGCTCCGCAGCCTCAGCCTCACGCGCTGCTTGCCGCTCTGCCTGCCGCTCCGCAGCCTCAGCCTCACACGCTGCCCTGCGCTCTGCCAGGAGTGCCTGGTAGCCCTCCCGGTCTCCAGCCTGGAGTAGGGCCATAGCCATTTGAAGAAGGCTATCCGAGCCTCCCAGGCTCGGTGGAATGGCACGTGGTGATCTGCGGCCCGCTGCGGAGCCTGGTGATTCACTGTCCATTTCAGAGCGGAGGGCTGGCATCTGGCTCGTTGAGGACCCTTGGGCGAGCTCCTCCTCATTTTGTCCAGCAGTGCCAGGTTGTGCGATGTCCTCTGCAGAGCTGTTCTCTGGCGTCGGGCTCTTGGAGGGCTCGTGGACAACCTCCTCATCGTCTCTGGCCTGAGCATCGGCCATTCCTTTGGCTTTGCTCCTGGTGCTCTCAGCCATTCTTGCAGACTTTGGTCACTGACACAGAACTGACACCTGATGCCTCCACACACCTTACAGTATCTGCACTCTGACACTCTAGTGTTGAGCTAGTCTGAAGACCCCAGCAGCCACAGCTGCTGCAGGCAGTCTTTAGTGTCTGGGAGTATGGGTCTCACACTCACACACACACTATTATCTCGATCCCACCGCTGCCACCAATATGTCACAAACCACCGGGGGGGTCACTCAGAAATCCCCCGCGCTGGCTACCAGTGCGTCACAATCGGGGGGTAACAAGTGGGGGTCACCCCTCCTTTATACCTCCCGACCGACAGACAGAGCACGTGACGCGCTCTCTAGCGCCCCTCTTATAGTCAGGCCAATTATGGAATTGCCCGACAATAAGCAAGGAGGCCGCTATACTACTTATGCCGATTATTGAAGGGTCCCCGGTGAGAGTAGGGTATATATTCCCCCGACCTCCGCGGGCGGAATATATAATATCTTCCCGAATCTCACTGGCCTCCCCACAATAATCCTTGGCACAACTCGCTGCCACCAACCGCTTCACGGTAACTATTAGCCGAACACACAGACGTGGGATTCAAGATCGAGATAACAGAACAGCCCAGGATTAATTATATAATTTAATCGCCTAAAGCACACTAGAAACTACAATATATACAATAGGGAATCTACAGAATATACAGTTATGTCAGAGTACAGTTACAGATAAAGCATGGTTTACAACAGGTATGCAATTCAATCAGTTACCTTGTGCGTCTGGCCACAGGGGGGCACTGTAGACCAGGTTTCCAGGAACTCTCTCACAGGTCTTTCCCAACCAGGCCCCCGAGCAGAAGAACCCTGGAAAATGGCCGAAGTAGGGTTATCAACCTGGGCAAATCCAGGTCCCCTCCTACCTTAGTGACCTCACGGGGAAGCACTGCCACTCCCCCTGCATGGATCAGAATTATCCAGAAAAGGGGATTTTGGCCATAACTTTGCCTGGGAGCGTCGTAGACGGACGTCAACGCTCTCATTGTGACAGTTATGAATTTAGCTACAGAACGAGGGGACTCATGACCTGTCTGCCAGTTCCCCATTGGCTGATATCACGCCTGGGGCATTTCCCAATGTCCTGCTCCCATAAAAAGGGTGTGCCGGCATCGTCCACATGCGGAGACACCATTTTTATGGTTGCCATATTTATCGGAAATATGGCTTGCGAGATATGAACCATTTTTTACTGGAGTCGTTCTGTCTGGCTATTTCCATAGCCTTGCTAACTAGCTAGCAGCCCCCACTACAGGGTGACGGCAGGGAGTCATCCTGTGTCCATTGTCCCTAAGCCACCTCATTTCCATATCACAGGACATGGCCATGGATTTGTTGCTAAACCAGTTGTGTGAAGGGAAGGGGGGGGGTGACACCAGGAGAGGGCTTCCTGACATGACTTGAATGTCATGATTTATCGTCATATCTCCGGATTTACCTCACAGTGACATTATGGCGGTGGACAGGGGAATTGAATTTTGGATAAGGAAATCTAAGACTGACCAACGGGGGGTAGGGAAGCGAGTGTGTTTGGGAGCGGTTAGGGGATCGGATATGTGCCCGTTGAGGTGTTTCAAGCATTTTGAACAGATTCGTAAAAAGGTGGATGGCCCGCTGTTATGTCTTGACGACGGGTCTTTCCTATCACGATATCAGTTTGTGAGCGTTTTCAGGGCATGTTTGAAGTCGTTGGGGTTAGATCCTAAGTCTTTCGGATCGCACTCTTTTCGCATAGGGGCGGCAACAGAAGCATCCGGGCGCGGTTTGTCTGAAGACGCGGTTAAACAGATTGGTAGGTGGAAGTCGGGGCGTTTTAAGTTATACGTCCGCCCCCAGGCGGTGGTCGGAAACTGAGTGGGGACTCTTACGGTGAATGGGGGGGGGGGGGGCGGCCGGGGTGTGGGTTTTTTCGTTTGAGGGTATCAGGCACTAACATGTTTGTTTGTTTGTGCTTTTGTATTGCAGAAACACCCCTTCCCTCCCCCCCGCTGGTCTGGATCTTGGGCCATTCCTACGTATATTGGGGAGCCCGGCGAGCGGATGCGAGAAGGAACGGGAGACAGTTAGGGTTCGCCAGGGACGTGGCTCTTGTACGATGGCTTGGGGTTCGGGGGTTAGGGTGGAGCAGGGTGTTACAAGAGGTGCATAAATATGCCCGATTAGACAGGCCTCCTGACGTGTTGGTCTTACACGTTGGGGGGAACGATCTAGGGGAGAGGCCTTTCAGAATCCTAATAAAAGACATCAAGCACGACTTGTTGCGGCTCTGGGTGTCTTTTCCAGGGATTACGGTAGTTGGGTCAGAGATGGTGGCGAGAAGGAGTTGGCGGAAAGCGCGGTCTGTTGAGAGGCTGAACAAGGCGCGGGCGAAGGTTAATAGGGCGATTTCAAAGTTTGTTAGTCGGAATGGGGGTGTTTGTATCCGGCATGTGGAGTTGGAAAGGACGGAAGAGGAATTTTGGTTGGCGGACGGGGTACACTTAAATGCGGTAGGGATCGATTTGTGGACCCTCGGCTTACAGGGAGGTATTGAAAGGGCCCTGAGGTTGAGGGGGGTCTCAGGCACTTGAAGGTTATCAAGGTGCCTTCGTTGTGGCGTGTTATTGGTGGGTCCTTGAAGTTGGTTTAAAATTGTTCGGGGAATCCATACGGGTGTGGATCCCCTCATTGGCATAATTGCTGGTCACCTGGTGATTTGGAGGGGAATCCCGACGGGGATATCGGGGCCCCTGTGGGTGTGTTGGGGTTAATGAAGGATTAACCCTTACAGTTTGGTGCGCCTGAGCCAGTGTGGGTAACGGCTGGGAGCAAGTTGGTTTTATGGTTCGGTTTATGGGGATCACCAGGGTTGTAGCTTCAAGGACCTTACCATATTGCAATTTTATTGGTTATGTATTTATGTTAATAAAATGGCTGCTATGGCCAGAATTATCCAAAGATATTCGGTGTCTGCGTAGTCATTTTAGATAAGAATGGGAATGGTGGAAGGAGACGGGAGGAAGACCGGAGTCAGCAATTCCAGGGTCAAGAGAGGACGGAGCATTGCCCCCCCTCCCCCCCCGGGGCATTTGCGGAGGCCTGCATGACCCTGATTGGTGGGGAGGTCAGGGTGTCATGGGTGGGGGAGGGGGAGCGAGCCCGTTTTGAAAGGATTGGAGGGGCAAAGGGGAGGAGCGGCACTTTCCCGCTCCTCTGGCTGAAGGACGAGTCCCGCCCGCCCTCCCTGATATTTATGGTATGTCTGGGTGTGCATCATACGTTAGACGGGGGGGGGGTTTATCGGGTCGTAGTGGCTGATTGGCGTGTTATTGGTGGGTCCTTGAAGTTGGTTTAAAATTGTTCGGGGAATCCATACGGGTGTGGATCCCCTCATTGGCATAATTGCTGGTCACCTGGTGATTTGGAGGGGAATCCCAACGGGGATATCGGGGCCCCTGTGGGTGTGTTGGGGTTAATGAAGGATTAACCCTTACAGTTTGGTGCGCCTGAGCCAGTGTGGGTAACGGCTGGGAGCAAGTTGGTTTTATGGTTCGGTTTATGGGGATCACCAGGGTTGTAGCTTCAAGGACCTTACCATATTGCAATTTTATTGGTTATGTATTTATGTTAATAAAATGGCTGCTATGGCCAGAATTATCCAAAGATATTCGGTGTCTGCGTAGTCATTTTAGATAAGAATGGGAATGGTGGAAGGAGACGGGAGGAAGACCGGAGTCAGCAATTCCAGGGTCATGTGCAAGAACAATATATGACCTCTTTGCAGCCTAAGTGCTCATCAAAATGCACAATTCCACCTGCTTTGGAGGTAGAAATGGGCCCCTGACCTCTAGGGCCCCTGCGCGGCTGCACAGGTTGCACCAGTGATATGTGATAACTTACTGATCGGTGGGGTCTGACCACTGTGACCTGCACGGATCAGCAGAACAGGAAACCTTTATCCCCGTTACAATGGAGCAGCAGTGCGCGTGCTCAACCGCTTCTCCATTCTCCTGTGATGGGGCTGCTACAAAAAACTACCGTACATAGGGAATGGATAGAGCGGCGGCCAAGCTAACATACTGCCGCCCCATCCTAATGAGGATAACAATGTCCCATTCAGTTGATTTGCAGAAATCCCAGGGTTTGGACTCTCATCAATAAGTTATCACTAGTGATGAGCGGGCACTACCATGCTCGGTACTCGAGTGGAGCAGGTCGGACTCTATAGGTTCAAATTGCATCACAAAGCATTTCTACTTCTGGGTGTAACTTGCTTCTTGTGAAAACAGATGTCCATGTTTAACGGTCTGGGCACTGACTGCAAAGCCCAGTGTCACAAGTGGCAGACAGTCATGTGGTTTCTGACCATAGAAGGTCACAGCGTCTGGCTGTGCAGAATGCTCCCTGACTTTCCATTGCTCCTGCTGCCAGTATTCATTGGTATAGGAGCTTTCCTGCTGGATTAATCTGTCGCGGGCGGAGGAGGGGACGCCGCGCTCTCCCACTGCTGCTCGGGTCCGGCTGCCGCGGCTGCTGCGGCCTGCTGCTGCTCGGTGGCTCGAGCGATGAGCCGGATCCCGGGGGCTCTAGCGGCGCTCCTCGCCCGTGAGTGAAAGGGAGTTGTTGGGTGTGGGGATTGTTTATTGTCCGTGACGCCACCCACGGTTGTGGTGATTTGTTGGCACCACCGCTGCTCTGTATGGGGGATCCCGGGAAGGATGGTATGGAGCAGCCAGTTGTTGTGTTGCCCCTCCGTGGGTAGGGGTTGGTGATCCCGGGGCCCAGTGATGAGATGGGAGATGCAGGGCTGGTGGGCGCAGGGACGCGGGGGGCAGCGCCGTGCCTTGCGGCACTGTGGTACTCACTCAGCCTGAGACATTGACACAGTTTTTCGGTAAACCACACGGCTGGAAAGACGGTTCCCACGGACGGCTGCACTTGCTTTCCCAGTAGGTAACGGTGATGTCCCTTTGACCTGCACCTAGTGTTTCTATGTTGGTAGCGATGGGTTCCCACCGGTAACCCGCTCCCCGGCTTGGATATGGGCCGGAGGAGCCCTACTTTGCCCGCAGGCGCTGGCCCTGAGAAACTGGTGCCCTGGCGGTGGCGGTGTCTCTCCTCAATGGTTGGACTGTTGCCTTCAGTCGGGACTTGGTTGTTGGGGGATCGATGTCCCCTTCACTGACGGATTCGGCAAATTATGGCGACTCCTAGCCTTGCCGGGGGTCCGAGAGGCCCCTGCCCTGGCGCTGACTGTCCTTCGTATACTGCTCCAGACCGCCGGGCCACTACCCGTCCGCGGTCCTTCCAGCAACCTCCGAGCAGTCCCCCTCCAGACGATCACCGCTGTTGCTGACCTTGCTGACACTGTCCTGCACTTAGCCGGACCAACTTCAGGTCTGCCTACGCTCACTTTTACTCTTTTCTTCTTTGCTCCACTACCACTTCACTTTCACTTCACTGTTTACTCCTTCCTCACTCTAGCTCTTCCCTGAGCTGACTGCCTGGTTCTCCCCGCCTCCAGAGCTGTGAACTCCTCGGTGGGCGGAGCCAACCGCCTGGCCCACCCCCTGGTGTGAACATCAGCCCCTGGAGGAAGGCAACAAGGATTTTAGTAGCCTTGGTGTTCCTAACTGGGATGTAGGGTGTGGTGGTGTGATGACCTGTGACCCCTGGCTTGCCCAGGGCGTCACATTCCCCCTTAGCAAAATGCAGACCGTCCGCGGGCTGCCCGTCCAACACCGGTTTTATTTTCTGTAAAAGTATAAAAAGTAAACATATGAATTATAACATCATCCCACAACGGGAGGCACATTTCTTAAACGTTACTAAACGGTTTTACGGGTACGGTTTCCGCTCTCTCCCACCCAAGCAACCTGGCCCTGATGCTGCCCCTAAAGCCCAGGCAGCACCCCTTGACCCAAGTCCAGCACAAGTTACCCGAGTGGGATCTGTCCTTCCCCTCCAGAGGGTAGCCACCGGTTCCTGTGGTGGCTGGGCCCCAGCCTGCTCTGCTGAAGGCCCTCCCTCCAACCTGCCTCTCCGGAGGCGGCAACTGCGGAAACGGTAACGGCAAACAACTTATTTACAAGCCACTTAACGTTTGTGGGTGCCCTGCAAGTTCACGGGCTTGTCCATGAGCAGTTCCTCATGCAAAACAACTTTCAAACGGTCCCCACGGGGACAACGGTGCCGGCTCCGGCCGGTTCAATCACTGTAGGACAATCAGGTTACTATTCGGTAATCATTTTCATCATTTTCAAAACTTTCACACAAACTTAAACATGAACTCAGTGGTGGCCCCAACGGGGGCTGCTGCAGCGGGCATCCGCTGCCCTACTCCGGACTTTCAGCTTCTTCCGAGGGAGGGGGTGCGGGACTCACTCTGCTCTCCTGGCTGCCCCGCAGTTTTACATCCAGGGCAAACCACCCCCTCTCTCCACAGTGCCGGGTGTACTGTACAATATCGCCCGGCATTAGGTTACGGCCGGGATGTTCTTCAGGCAGGTGGGCATTCACATCCCGCCGGGCTACAAACACTTCGGCCTCCAGGCCCGGTTCATAGATAAACCCGTAGCCCCGGCGGACATCAAACCGCCTCACCTGCCCCTCGTACAGCGGTCCCCGGACACGGAATGTTGCTTGTCGGAGGTTTTCTTTTTCTCTAACGGCTCTGGCCACCAGCTCGGCCTTCTTTCTCTCCCTTTCACCGATCTTCAGGCCCAACGGTACCGGCTCCCTATCCCAATATGGCGCTGCTGCGAGCTCCGGCGCACGGGTCGGGCCCCGAGGGACATTCTGGACGTTGCCCACTGTCAGGAATCTGGGCGGCGTGTCCCGCGGTGTCTTGGCCTTGGGCGCTGCCTTACAGCAACAACCCGGCGCTACCTCAGCCGAGGTGTGGGGGATGGGCATAGGGGCTTTCCGCTGCTGGGCCTTCGGCTCGGAGCGGGTCATCAGCTCCGGCTTGGGGGACTTTTCATGGGATGCCTCCGGTTCAGTTTTTGGGACCTTCCAGGGCAACACCTCCGGTCAACTACGGGTTCCGGCTCCAGGTCGGCCCGCCTGGGCGGGGACGCTGGGTATTGCTACCGGTTGCGGTAGTAGCAGGCCTAGTGGCGGGGTCACAACCTCCGAGACGGGTGGCGAGGGAGGCAACGGGGGGAGAGGGCTTGGACCGGGTCCCGCAGCCGCGATGACCGGCCCTTCCAGGGCATCGGGGCGTGGGTCACTCACCCTCCCTTCCTCCGCCTCCTCCTCGCGTCTCCGCACGGCTGCTATAACGTCCGCCATGTCGGCCTCCCACTCCTCCATGAGGAGCTGCATCTTGACCTGCAGCCGTTGGTAGAGCTGCGCGGTCCGGATCTCCACCCACGCCGTGGTCCCAGGCGCGGGGGCTACAGTGTCGCGGGACGGCATCCACATGTTGCTGGCGGCTTTTCCCAGGAACAAGATGTCTGCAGAGTCCTGGCGTCCCTGCTTTTATAGCTGCGTTCACATACAGCCAGCCACCATCGCGTCCCCCTTAGCTCTTTCCGGCCCCTCCTCTCTCGGGGCGGGGTTTTGGCCTTCGCGCCTCTGCTACTCGAGAAGACGCTCGACCGGGAACTTTTCGCGCCAAAGATGGCGGCTTCTGAAATTTTTCTGCCGGACACCTCCGGCGGTAACAAGGCGCACCTCTACCAGACGGCAGAGCGGTAAGATCCTGTTCGTGACGCCAAGTTGTCGCGGGCGGGGGAGGAGGGTGTCGGCACCGCGCTCACCCCTCTGCTCGGGTCCGGCTGCTGCTCAGTGGTGGCTCGAGCGGTGGGCCGGATCCCGGGGGTTCTCGAGCGGCGCTCCTCGCCCGTGAGTGAAAGGGAATTGGGTGTTGGGATAAAGTCTATTGTCCGTGACGCGACCCACGGTTGTGGTGATTTGTTAGCACTACCGCTGCTCGGTGTGGGGATCCCGGGAGTGATGGTGTGAAGCAGCAAGTTGTTGTGTTGCCCCTCCGTGGGTTGGGGTTGGTGATCCCGGGGCCCAGTGATGAGGTGGGAGATGCAGGGCTTGGTGGGCGCAGGGACGCGGGGGCAGCCCTGTGCCTTCCGGCACTGTGGTACTCACTCAGCCTGAGACGTTGACACAGTTCTCGGTAAAACACACGGCTGGAAAGACGGTTCCCACGGACGGCTGCACTTGCTTTCCCCAGTAGGTGACGGTGATGTCCCTTTTCCTGCACCTGATATTGTTGATGGTCTCGATGGGTTCCCACCGGTAACCCGCTCCCCGGCTTCAAGCTGGACCGGAGGAGCTCTACTCTTTGCTCGCAGGCGCTGGCCCTTAGAAACTGGTGCCCTGGCGGTGGCGGTGTCTCTACTGTAATGGTTGGGCTGTTGCCTTCAATCGGGACTTGGTTGTTGGGGGATCGACGTCCCCTTCACTGATGGATTTGGCAAATTATGGCGACTCCTAGCCTTGCCGGGGTCCGAGAGGCCCCTGCCCTGGTGCTGACTGTCCTTTGTACACTGCTCCAGACCGCCGGGCCACCACCCGTCCGCGGTCCTTCCAGGAACTTCCAAACGGTCACCCCTCCGGACAATCACCGCCGTTGCTGACCTTGCTGACTCTGTCCTGCACACAGCTGGACCAACTTCAGGCTTTCCACACTCTTTCTTTCCTGTCACCACTCTTACTGTCCTCCTTTACCACTTTACTTCCTTCACTTCCTAAACTGAACTTTACTCGAGCCCTGCCTGGGCTAAACTTCCACTCCTTCCACTTCCTCCTCCAAACTCTATCTGCCTGGTTCTTCCCGCCTCCAGGGCTGTGAACTCCTCGGTGGGCGGAGCCAACCACCTGGACCACCCCCTGGTGTGAACATCAGCCCCTGGAGGAAGGCAACAAGGATTTTGGGTTAGCTTTGATGTTCCTAACTGGGGTGTAGGGTGTGGTGGTGTTATGACCTGTGACCCCTGGCTTGCCCAGGGCGTCACAGTGCTGACTGGGGATCCGTGACCTGCCTCCTGGCACTAAGTTTACTTCTCTGTTGGTCCTGGTAGTATGGAACTTGCCGGGTCCCGCTCCCCACTATGGCTACGTGTGGGAGCTTGCTCTCAGGGTTCACGCTTGGGATTTTCTGGACCGTTTGAGTGGAATGTCCTATCCCCCTTGTTGCGCTAGTACCCCGATGTTGGAGCAGGTGGGGAGCGGATCTTGAAGACTCCATTCTCGTCGGGTAAATTGTCAGGTTGCCTGAAGCTACTCCCTGACCTCACGTACCCAGTCGTGCCCTGGTCCTAGCCCGGTGATGGTGCAAGGCCGCCGGCTGTACTCTTCGACAGTTCCGTGCCCCTTGTCACGATCCCCTGCGACTGGGGGTCCAGCTCCTCTAGGCCCAGACCACCGTCTGCTAGCTAGATAGAGCTTCCTAGGAGCCCTGCTCTTTCCTTCACTTCCAACACACTTCTCTCTACTCCTGACACTCCTGACCCCCCCCTTACCAACCTCCCATGTGGGCGACCCTTTTCCACTCAGGCCGTCCACTGGTGTGCTTGGTGGGTGTGGTGCAGAGTGTACCTAGTATTTAATTAGCTGATGTAGGCAACACCATGTATTTGGGACCCATAACCAAGAAGGAGATGGATATTGCACGGGAGGGCCGATTGTGCAATACCCTGTGACGACCTGTTATTCCAGGGGCGTCACACAAACGCTAGTATTTTGTAATAATGCAGGGGTGATGTCAGGGGATGATGTATATAATTGAGGTCATCAGCAAAGAGAGGGTGATGAGAACCAAATCTTCTGATGGTTTGTCCAATAGGGGGCAGTGTATAGAGAGAAAAGGAGGAGGCCTAGGACTGAGCCTTGAGGAACCCCAACACTATAAGAAGAGGGGCCAAGGACTGAATCCTGAGGAACCCCGACAGTAAGCAGAGGGGGCCAAGGACTGAATCCTGAGGAACCCCGACAGTAAGGGGAAGAGGAGCTGTCAAAAGATACAGTGAAGGAGCGGTCGGAGAGGTAAGAGGAGAACCAGGAGAGAACGGTGTCCTTGAGGCCGATAGAGCGGAGCATGGTGAGGAGGAGCTGGTGATCCCCAGTATCGAATGCAGCAGAGAGATCCAGGAGAACCAGAAAAAAACTAGGGACCATTAGATTTAGCTGTTAGTAGATCATTAGAGACTTTAGTAAGAGCAGTTTCCATAGGGTGTAAGCAGTGAAAACCAGAATGTAGAGGGTCAAGAAGAGAATTATCTGAGAGATAGCGGATCAGAAAGGAGTGGACCAAACGTTCTAGGAATTCAGAGATGAAGGCGAGATAAGAGACAAGTCTGTAGTTAGCGGCGCAGTTTTGATTGAGGGATGGTTCTTTAGTAATGTATGGTATTTAGTATTAAATATTTAGCAATGTATGTATGCTGGCGAGTTTGAAGGAGGAGGGAAAGATACCAGATGAGAGACAGATTTAGTAGCGTTGCTTCTGGGGAGGCAGATGGTGTGGTCGCCCCGGCCCCCGCAGTCAGAGGGGCCCACCCAGAGCTACCTTTAACAAAATATTTATAACGTATAGTTAAGCTGTGCGGTAGAGCAGGGAGACACAATCTCACATAATATAATGATATTATGTTATATTAAACAATATAACACAATATAATGATATAGTGCTGCACCTAGTGTGCGGGCCATTATATAGTGCTGCAGCTAATGTGGGGGTCCTTATATTCCCGTCCTCATGTTTAGGAGAATGTGAGCCCTAAATAGGAGAGAGGAGAGAAGGAGAGGGACTGATATAGATGGAGAATGTGAGCTGTACATGGAAGAAGGGAGGAAAGAGGGACTGATATAGATGGAGAATGTGAGCTGTACATGGGAGAGGGGAGGAGAGAGGGACTGATAGAGATGGAGAATGTGAGCTATACATGGAAGAGGGGAGGAAAGAGGGACTGATAGAGATGGAGAATGTGAGCTGTAAATAGGGGAGGGAAGGCGAGAGGGACTGATATAGATGGAGAATGTGAGCTGTACATGGGAGAGGGGAGGGGAGAGGGACTGATAGAGATGGAGAATTTGAGCTATACATGGAAGAGGGGAGGAAAGAGGGACTGATGTAGATGGAGAATGTGAGCTGTAAATAGGGGAGGGAAGGCGAGAGGGACTGATACAGATGGAGAATGTGAGTTGTACATAGGCGAGGGGAGGAGAGAGGGACTGATATAGATGGAGAATGTGAGCTGTACATGGAAGAGGGGAGGAAAGAGGGACTGATATAGATGGAGAATGTGAGCTATACATGGAAGAGGGGAGGAAAGAGGGACTGATATAGATGGAGAATATGAGCTGTAAATAGGGGAGGGAAGGCGAGAGGGACTGATACAGATGGAGAATGTGAGTTGTACATAGGCGAGGGGAGGAGAGAGACACTGATATAGATGGAGAATGTGAGCTATACATGGGAGAGGGGAGGGGAGAGGGACTGATAGAGATGGAGAATGTGAGCTATACATGGGAGAGGGGAGGGGAGAGGGACTGATATAGATGGAGAATGTGAGCTATACATGGGAGAGGGGAGAGGGACTGATATAGATGGAGAATGTGAGCTATACATGGGAGAGGGGAGGGGAGAGGGACTGATATAGATGGAGAATGTGAGCTATACATGGGAGAGGGGAGGGGAGAGGGACTGATAGAGATGGAGAATGTGAGCTATACATGGGAGAGGGGAGAGGGACTGATATAGATGGAGAATGTGAGCTATACATGGGAGAGGGGAGGGGAGAGGGACTGATATAGATGGAGAATGTGAGCTATACATGGGAGAGGGGAGGGGAGAGGGACTGATAGAGATGGAGAATGTGAGCTGTACATGAGAGAGGGGAGGGGAGAGGGACTGATATAGATGGAGAATGTGAGCTATACATGGGAGAGGGGAGGAGAGAGGGACTGATATAAATGGAGAATGTGAGCTATACATGGGAGAGGGGAGGAGAGAGGGACTGATATAAATGGAGAATATGAGCTCTACATGGGAGAGGGGAGGGGAGAGGGACTGATATAGATGGAGAATATGAGCTCTACATGGGAGAGGGGAGGGGAGAGGGACTGATATAGATGGAGAATATGAGCTCTACATGGGAGAGGGGAGGGGAGAGGGACTGATATGGATGGAGAATGTGAGCTGTAAATAGGGGAGGGAAGGAGAGTGAGACTGATATAGATGGAGAATGAGCTGTGCCTAGGAAAGGGGAGGAGAGAGGGTCTAATATAGATGAAGTTTGTGTGCTGTACATGTCGCGGGCGGAGGAGGGGACGCATCGCTCTCCCTACTGCTTGGGTCTGGCCGCCGCTGCTGCTGCGGCCTCTGCTGCTCGGTGGCTCGAGCGATGTGCCGGATCCCGGGGACTCGAGCGGCGCTCCTCGCCCGTGAGTGAAAAGGGGTTTGATTTAGGGGATTTATTGTCCGTGACGCCACCCACGGTTGTGGTGATTGTGTGGACACCACCGCTGCTCTGTATGGGGATCCCGGGAGTGATGGTATGGAGCAGCTAGATGTTGGCCCTCCCCTCCGTGGGTAGGGGTTGGTGGTCCCGGGGCCCGATGATGGAGAGTTAGGATGGTTGACAGGCGGGTTATGGGGCCTGTTGGGGTGCAGGGGCAGCGCTGTGCCGCACGGCACGGAGGTACTCACTCAGCCCAAGGTTGATGACACAGTTCACGGTAAACAAGCGGCTGGTTGGACGGTTCCCTCGGACGGCTGCGGTGTTGATGTTCCCTGCAAGTTAGCGGTGACTGTCTTTTTCCTGCACCTAGATACGGTTGTTGGTAGCGATGGATTCCCACCGGTAACCCGCTCCCCAGCTTGGATATGAGCCGGAGGAGCCCCTCTCTTGCTCGCAGGCGCTGGCCCTGAGAAACTGGTGCCCTGGCAGTGGCGGTGTCTCTCCAATATGGTTGGACGGTTGCCTTCAATCAGGACTTTGGCTGTTGGGAGACCCAGGAGGTCCCCTTCACTGACGGGTTTGGCAAATTCACGGCGACTCCTAGCCTTGCCGGGATCCGAAAGGCCCCTGCCAATGGTGCTGGCTTCTCTTCATATACCGCTCCGGTGCCACCGGGCCACCACCCGTCCACGGTCCTTTCGGCAACCTCCGATCAGCCTCTCCTGCAAACGGTCACCGCCGTCTGCCAACCTTGCTGTCTCAGTCCGTTGCACACACCCAGACCAACTTCAGGCTCTAACTGTCACTTTTCCTCTTTCACTACTTTCACTCCTTTCTCTTGCTCCTCTACCACTTCACTTCTACTCTCAAACTCATCTGCAACTGAACTGCCTGGTTTTCCCGCCTCTAGGGCTGTGAACTCCTCGGTGGGCGGAGCCAACAGCCTGGCCCACCCCCTGGTGTGGACATCAGCCCCTGGAGGAAGGCAACAAGGGTTTTGTGTTCTGACCTTGGTGTTCCTGCAGGGAATATGGGGTGTGTGGTGGTGTCATGACCTGTGACCCCTGGCTTGCCCAGGGCGTCACATACATAGAGGAGGGAGGAAAGGAGAGAGGGATTGATATAGATGGAGAATGTGAGCTGTATATACAGTTAGGTCCAGAAATATTTGGACAGTGACACAAGTTTTGTTATTTTAGCTGTTTACAAAAACATGTTCAGAAATACAATTATATATATAATATGGGCTGAAAGTGCACACTCCCAGCTGCAATATGAGAGTTTTCACATCCAAATCGGAGAAAGGGTTTAGGAATCATAGCTCTGTAATGCATAGCCTCCTCTTTTTAAAGGGACCAAAAGTAATTGGACAAGGGACTCTAAGGGCTGCAATTATCTCTGAAGGCGTCTCCCTCGTTAACCTGTAATCAATGAAGTAGTTAAAAGGTCTGGGGTTGATTACAGGTGTGTGGTTTTGCATTTGGAAGCTGTTGCTGTGACCAGACAACATGCGGTCTAAGGAACTCTCAATTGAGGTGAAGCAGAACATCCTGAGGCTGGAAAAAAAGAAAAAATCCATCAGAGAGATAGCAGACATGCTTGGAGTAGCAAAATCAACAGTCGGGTACATTCTGAGAAAAAAGGAATTGACTGGTGAGCTTGGGAACTCAAAAAGGCCAGGGCGTCCACGGATGACAACAGTGGTGGATGATCGCCACATACTTTCTTTGGTGAAGAAGAACCCGTTCACAACATCAACTGAAGTCCAGAACACTCTCAGTGAAGTAGGTGTATCTGTCTCTAAGTCAACAGTAAAGAGAAGACTCCATGAAAGTAAATACAAAGGGTTCACATCTAGATGCAAACCATTCATCAATTCCAAAAATAGACAGGCCAGAGTTAAATTTGCTGAAAACACCTCATGAAGCCAGCTCAGTTCTGGAAAAGTATTCTATGGACAGATGAGACCAAGATCAACCTGTACCAGAATGATGGGAAGAAAAAAGTTTGGAGAAGAAAGGGAACGGCACATGATCCAAGGCACACCACATCCTCTGTAAAACATGGTGGAGGCAACGTGATGGCATGGGCATGCATGGCTTTCAATGGCACTGGGTCACTTGTGTTTATTGATGACATAACAGCAGACAAGAGTAGCCGGATGAATTCTCAAGTGTACCGGGATATACTTTCAGCTCAGATTCAGCCAAATGCCGCAAAGTTGATCGGACGGCGCTTCATAGTACAGATGGACAATGACCCCAAGCATACAGCCAAAGCTACCCAGGAGTTCATGAGTGCAAAAAAGTGGAACATTCTGCAATGGCCAAGTAAATCACCAGATCTTAACCCAATTGAGCATGCATTTCACCTGCTCAAATCCAGACTTAAGACGGAAAGACCCACAAACAAGCAAGACCTGAAGGCTGCGGCTGTAAAGGCCTGGCAAAGCATTAAGAAGGAGGAAACCCAGCGTTTGGTGATGTCCATGGGTTCCAGACTTAAGGCAGTGATTGCCTCCAAAGGATTCGCAACAAAATATTGAAAATAAAAATATTTTGTTTGGGTTTGGTTTATTTGTCCAATTACTTTTGACCTCCTAAAATGTGGAGTGTTTGTAAAGAAATGTGTACAATTCCTACAATTTCTATCAGATATTTTTGATCAAACCTTCAAATTAAACGTTACAATCTGCACTTGAATTCTGTTGTAGAGGTTTCATTTCAAATCCAATGTGGTGGCATGCAGAGCCCAACCCACGAAAATTGTGTCACTGTCCAAATATTTCTGGACCTAACTGTATGGGAGAGCGGAGGAGAGCGGGACTGATAGAGATGGAGAATGTGAGCCGTACATAGGAGAGGGGAGGAGAGAGGGACTGATATAGATGGAGCGCACAGTGTATGAAAGGGCGGTAGATATGAGTGATTGAAGCAGCTAGCAAATAAATTATACAAATACTTATGGTGAAAACATTTTGCAGCACAAAATAACAAGAAGCAAGCTTGATTGATTGTCTTGCATGTCTCCTCTCTGCCCAGCTGCCATGTCTAACCACGGGACACATAAAAATCTGGCACTTGGATAAAATCTGCACAAATGCCCCCCTGCACATGTGTGTGTGAATGCAGCACTAAACTCTTCCCCAGCCCACCTGCGATTCCTTTCTCCATGTCCTCCACTCTTTTCGTTCTGTGCCTTCAAAAAAATATAAGACTTTCTTCACACAGTTTTTTCATAACATTTTTGGGCTTGAAAAAAACGTCATGAATTTCATGTATATTTTTTCTTTTACAATTTCTTTACAGGTGATTGTATTAAAAAAAAAAAAACTTCTATGAATTTCTTGTTATCCACTTTGAGTTTTGATGCTGTGTACTTTTGTTGTGTGAAAAACACATCATCAGCTAAGTGGATGGGATTTATAGAAATTTTTAGTGCATTTCCACTGCAGAAACGTATCAAAACCCGTTTGTAATCCGCACCTAAAGTCTATCAATAAAGGTTTGTAAAAGCCAAATGTCAGGAAGTATCAAAACTTTAAAATGTGGAGCTCAAAACTGGATCCCATATTCTACATGTGGCCTTACAAGTGATTTATAGAGGAGTAACAATACGTTGGGATCCCGGGATCTAATCTTTTTTATACACCCTTAAGGCTAAGAACGCACTTTGCGTTTTTACCTGCGTTTCTGCAGCGTTTTGAGCTGCAGCGTTTTCATGCCAAATGGCTTGCGTTTTGGTTTTCCATGATAGTCTATGGAAAATGATGATTTCCTGACCCCACTTTGCGTTTCTAAACGCTGCGTTTAATTTGCATATTTTGTGGCAAAAACTATGCGTTCAAAGAAGCAACATGTCAGTTGTTTTTACCATTTTGGGTGCGTTTTGCTAACATTGAAGTCAATGAGAAATGGCAAAAACCAAGATTCCAGCAAATTCCTGCGTTTTACCTCCTTTTTCAGTGCAGAAAACATGCGTTTTGGACTTCAAAATAATGATGTCCCTTTACACACACACATAGTCTGACAATTATATTAAAGAAAAATTAATAATTTATTGCTATTTTTCCAATAAATAGTATATTACCGCTATAATTTTATTAAATATTTCTATTTTCTTTATTAATTTTATTAATTCTTTAATTTTATGTTTGTTTTTTTTTCTCTTTTTTCACTGTGTTTGACAGATTAAACTTTATTTAGCAGTGTCCTGATGTTCAAAACGCATCTGTCAAAACGCAGGTGGAAAAGCATGGAAAAAGCGCTGAAAACGCATCTAAAACGCAGTAAATACGCATGTGTTTTTAGCCCTTAATTTCTGGAAAAGGCAACTTTGGTCAAATCAATTAAGGCATAAACATGCGTTCAAAACTGCAAGTAGGAAAACGCAAAGTGCGTTCTTAGCCTAAATCTTGTTTGCTTTTGCAGCTGCTGCCTGACATTGAGTGCTGCTGCTCAGCTTATTTGTAATGAGAATACCCAAGTCCTTCTCCTGTTCTGTAGTCCTGAGTTTACTTACATTTAATGTATACGCAGTTATAGGATTACTCAGTCCTAGGTGCATTACTTTACATTTATTAAACATTAAATCTCATTTGCCAAGTATCTGCCCATTCTGACATCTTATCCAGATCTTTTCGTAATATTGTACTATCAAGGTCAGTTTTTAATATCCTACATAGTTTGGTGTTGTCAGCAAAGACTGACACTTTACTCTCAATCTCAACAAATCTTAAAAAAAAAATGGTTTCTGCAAAAAAAAAAAAATCAATATTTTCAAAATGGACAAAAATTGTGTTTGCAGAAATTTTTTGCTAATGGATGATTACTGGACATGTTAAATCAGCCTGAAAAAAAAACACACGGCCCCTTTTTTAATGTAGCGTCTGTATTGTACACAGGGTGTTAGAGGAGCCGTATTACTTTACTAGACTCAACCTACGGAGGAAATGCTAACCTAATCCTGAAGAACCCCTTTAAGTCACCAATACGAATCTGATCATTTCTATTTACTTTTACCCACGTTCCACATTGCATATTTTTCGGGTGACGTCACATAAGTGACATAATCTATAGGAGAACCAGTTTTATCACTGAAAGATCTGAAGCTAAAAATACATTTTCTAGTCTTTGATTTTAATCTAATCAGGAGGAAAAATAGAAAAATTCTGAAACATTTCCTTGTAAAAATGTAAAAATAAAATCCCCGATTTAAATTCCTGAGTCATTGTCGCAAGCCAAAGTTGTGGAAAATATTGCACAACCTCCGGTCTGATTTCACATGTTCTTGAGAAAAAGACCTAGAACTGGTCTCCTGGCGTAAGTGATCCGGCAGATCGGTCAGGAGATCCAGTGGTCGGACTGGTTATTGCGATCCGAGCACGGGCTGTGTGATCCAGCCTAAAATATTTGGGTGGTAATTGATATGTTCATTATTACATACTATGCAGGGCTCGGCACTTAAATGTCCTAGTAGGTTTCGAAAAAAAAAATAAATACAGTGTATATTTTTAGAAGATGGATGCTGACACGTATGAAATGAAATATACCTGGTGAATTTATTTATTAGGCATTAATTATATAGGAACATCATATTCCAAAGTGTTGTACACCGTCACTGTCCCCATTGGGGCTCACAATCTAAATTCCCTATCACTATGTCTTTGGAGTGTGGGAGGAAACCGGAGAACCCGGAGGAAATCCACGCAAACACGGAGAGAACATAGAAAGTGCTGCTGATGTCATCCTTGGTGTTATTTGAACACGCTGCAAGACGGAAGTGCTAACCACTGAGCCACCATACAGTGCTAAACACTGAGCTACCGTACAGTGCAAACCACTAGGCCACCATACAGTGCTAATCACTGAGCTACCATACAGTGCAAACCATTAGGCCACCGGGAAGTGTTAACCACTGAGTCACGATACAGTGCTAATCACTGAGCCACCATACAGTGCTGACTACTGAGCCGCTGTGCAGTGCTAACCGCTAAGCCACCATAGAGTACTAATCACTGAGCCACTGTATAGTGCTAACCACTGAGCAACTGTGCAGTGCTAACCACTGAGCCACTGTACATTGCTAAACACTGAGCCAGTGTGCAGTGCTAACCACTGAGCCACTGTACATTGCTAAACACTGAGCCAGCGTGCAGTGCTAACCACACAGCCAGCGTGCTACCCCTGATGGATACGTTTGCCAAATGTGCAGGGAACTTTCCTGGTGCAGATCCTGAGTGTAGTAGGCTCAGTGCACAGTTAGACTGTGTGCACATGTTGCATTTTTATCACTTTTTTTGATGCGTTTTTTAGTGCAGATTTGTCACAAAGCATGAAGGGTTTCCTGAAGCCAGAAAAGTCAATGATAATCCTGAAGTCTCCTGCGCCTGTTCAGTATTTTCTCCTTGCAAATTTGGTGCAGCATGTCAGTTATTGCAGTGTTTTTGCAGAAGATTTCCCCCATTCTAAAATCTGCACCGAAAATGCGCAAATTGCTGCCGTGTTTCCTGCCAAGATGGTGCCGAAATTTCTGCACCAAATCTTAACCGGGCGCACATATCCTCATACAGTGCTCTACTTTCAGCACAGCGTCAGGACTTCCATCTAAATCCCTGAAAAAATAAAGTTCAAAAGGAACTACAGATGGAGTCCAAAAGAGGCATTCAGTGTCATGGGGGTAGACCATGCTACCATTTTCCGACTAAGAAAAATGGAGACTGCCAAAACGGAGCGCAAAATGTCTCCAACTGCAACCTTGTATTGATCGGCTTCTTTTGGGCTCCATCAAGTGTACCGAAATAGTCCCATTTTTGGGAGATTTAAATGGAAATTTCAAAACAGCGCTCAGCAGAGAGCAAATTATAAAAGTGAATGGAGTCTAAAACTATCGTGAACAGAACCTATAACCCCCAAAAATTGTTAGAACCGACACTGGTACTTAGAATGGCTTTATTCCGGAAAGTCCCAAACTGAACCCTAAAGAGAAATGCTTATTTTTGGCGTTGCGCTAGAGTTTGTCTCCTTTTCTAGAGAGACAATTTGAATATTGTTAATTAGTAATTCTTAATATTTATTCCATTGCATACTCTCCCTGGATTTCCTAGGTAGATTTTTTTCGGGTTATAACAGCCAGGGTACTGAATGTGGCCGGTACCAAGTGACAAGACCCAAAGAACCACAGAAGGGCGGCGGTAACGTCAGCCGAATGTATCGTTGTGCACCAACACAAAGCCCGATGCTTTCCATAGAGAGAATGAGGTCATGTCCCCGAATATAAGAGATCTGAAGGCAACCGGATCAATAATGGGCAAACAAATCCCGGCGCACCCAGGCCGACCCTGGCAACCTCACACAGGATTAATCTCCGGCAAACAGCTGTATAGTGCAGGACACAAAGGAAAACTCCGGCTGGAAATGCCGTGGATAGGCATCCTGTGATTCTTTTCTGAGAGTTTATTGCATGAAATCATTTGTAATTAGGATCATAAAATATGAAATAATTAATGCTTTTATTTAATGGACTTCTCATTCAGTGAGTCTAGCTATGCCAAGATATTAGGCCCTTTTCATTTTTGCACTTTTGCTTTTTCCTTCTTCCAAGAATCCGAAGGCTTTTTTTTTTTACTATTTTGTCTACAGCCGTTTGAAGATTTGTTGTTTTTTTTTTTTGCAGGAGGAGTTGTAGTTTTGAGTGATGCCAATCATTTTACTTAAAGGGAACCTGTCACCAGATTCAGCGACTATAAGCTCCGGCAACCACCGGTGAGCTCTTATATACAGCATTTCAGAATACTGTATATAAGCGCTCAAGCCGCTGTGTAGAACGCAAAAAACACTTTTATTATACTCACCTAGTGTGCTGGCAGGATCCACTTCAGAAATATCCCCAGAGGGAAATGGAAGCCTGGGGGAGCTTTAAATAGTTACACCCGCCGGGTGATAGGGCAGACTAAATTACATGATAGGAAACACTTGTTGGCAGAAAGGCAATGAACACACAGAGTGTGCACACAGAGACAAAGTGTTCAGAACCAGGACAATGATTGAATCTGACTGTGGCTCAGTGAAGAAGGCGCAGAGTAAGGTTTATGGCACACTTGGAATTATGGGTGCTCAAGAAGGGTTCAAACCCATCATTAGATACAAAAAAAAAAAGCTTGGCACACCAAAATGAATATAAGGACTTTATTATTCAGGCAATCCAAAAAATGTAACGCTTTGACCCCTATAGTTGGGTCTTCATCAGACACTGAAATTAAACACATGCAGAAAAGAAAACAAATAAATATATACAGTACAGACCAAAAGTTTGGACACACCTTCCCATTCAAAGAGTTTTCTTTATTTTCAGGACTCTGAAAATTGTAGATTCACATTGAAGGCAACAAAACTATGAATTAAAACATGTGGAATGAAATACTTAACAAAAAAGTGTGAAACAACTGAAAATATGTCTTATATTGTAGGTTCTTCAAAGTAGCCACCTTTTGCTTTGATTACTGCTTCGCACACTCTTGGCATTCTCTTGATGAGCTTCAAGAGGTAGTCACCGGAAATGTTTTTCCAACAGTCTTGAAGGAGTTCCCAGAGATGCTTAGCACTTGTTGGCCCTTTTGCCTTCACTCTGCGGTCTAGCTCACCCCAAACCATCTCAATTGGGTTCAGGTCTGGTGACTGTGGAGGCCAGGTCATCTGGCGTAGCACCCCATCACTCTCCTTCTTAGTCAAATAGCCCTTACACAGCCTGGAGATGTGTTTGGGGTCATTGTCCTGTTGAAAAATAAATGATGGTCCAACTAAACGTAAACCGGATGGAATAGCATGCCGCTGCAAGATGCTGTGGTAGCCATGCTGGTTTTGTATGCCTTCAATTTTGAATAAATACCCAACAGTGTCACCAGCAAAGCACCCCCACACCATCACACCTCCTCCTCCATGCTTCACGGTGGGAACCAGCCATGTAGAGTTCATCCGTTCACCTTTTCTACAAAGACACGGTGGTTGGATCCAAAGATCTCAAATTTGGACTCATCAGACCAAAATGTGACGCCCTGGGCAAGCAAGGGGCTGATGTCCACACCAGGGGGTGGGCCAGGTGGTTGGCTCCGCCCACCGAGGAGTTCACAGCCCTGGGAGGCGGGAAACCCAGGCAGATCAGTTTGAGAGTTTGAAGTGTGAAGAGTAAACAGTGGAGTTGTAGTGAGAGAAGGAAGAAGTGACAGAGAAAAGTGACAGCAAGAAGCCTGAAGTTAGTCCGGGTGTGTGCCCCGGACTGAGACAGCAGGGTTGGCGGACGGCGGTGACCGTCTGCAGGAGAGATTGCTCGGAGGTTGCCGAAAGGACCGTGGACGGGTGGTGACCCGGCGGTACCGGAGCGGTATACAAAGAACAGTCAGCACCAGGGCAGGGGCCTTTCGGATCCCGGCAAGGCTAGGAGTCGCCATAATTTGCCAAATCCGTCAGTGAAGGGGACCTCTGTCTCCCAACAACCAAGTCCCGATTGAAGGCAACAGTCCGACCGTTAAGGGGAGACACCACCACCGCCAAGGCACCAGTTTCCCAGGGCCAGCGCCTGCGGGCAAAAGAGGGCTCCTCCGGCTCATATCCAGGTCGGGGAGCGGGTTACCGGTGGGAATCCATCGCTACCAAAAGACTATACATAGGTGCAGGGAAGAGACCGTCACCGCTAACTGCAGGGAACATCAGCACCGTAGCCGTCCGAGGGACCCGTCCAACCAGCCGTTTGTTTACCGAGAACTTTGTCATCATCCTTTGGCTGAGTGAGTACCTCCGTGCCGTGCGGCACAGCGCTGCCCCTGCACCCCTGCACCTCCACAGGCCCCATAACCCGCCTGTCCACCATCCCAACCCCATCACTGGGCCCCGGGACCATCAAACCCCCTACCCACGGAGGGGCAAATCAACAACTGGCTGCTCCATACCATCACTCCCGGGCTCCCCAGACAGAGCAGCGGTGGTGTCCATTCAATCACCACAACCGTGGGTGGCGTTGTGGCGCCCCTGACCTGGTCAGGCACCACTGAGTACTGCACCCATGCTGGGGACAGTACAAAACAGGTAATCCAGAAGGCTGACCGAGGTGTGACTACACAGGCGCATAGTGATCTGGTCTCACACATTTACCTTTGAGAGGACCCCTGGGGATCCCAGGAGGGGGCGAAGCCTCCATCTCCACTCAAGGGGTGTGGTAGAGAGCCTGGTTGCTAGGTGGCGTAGGCAGGCACAAAAGGGAAAAGAGGAAGGAGGAGAGGGCAGTCTGAAGCAGAGTGTGGAGGAGTGAGGAGCATGGAAGTGGAGCTCAGACAGGAGCAGCAGTGCAGGTCCCACGAGTGAGCCGGTTTAGTGTGCAGCTCAGGGAGAGCAGAAGCGGACCCTGGAGCTGTTGCAGTCTAACAGCGTCCGCGCAGTGACTACTGACGGGGGAGAACGGTCACCTAGTGGTGCCGTCCGAAATCCACACAAGGCTAAAGAGAGAGCAACGGAGTGGAGAGTAAGAGGACTGCCAGGGAGGTACCAGGCCCGAAGGGGTAACAGGTCCCAGTGCAGAGATAGATCCAGCTTTCTTCTGCCAAACCTGCCTGAGGGGGCACTTCAAACCCCCAAGACAACACCACAGAGTCCGCAGCCACGTAGCAAAGTGAGGGCCCATAGTTCACAGGAGGCAAGCAGCCGGAGTGACCTGGTCCAGGCTACAAGCAAACGGGCCGAAACGAGGGGAGCAGCAACTTCCCTGGGTGACCCCCATAGGGACTGCAAGTCGGGGTTACCACAAACAACAGAAGGGCTAAGGAAGGCGAGTCAGTAGCCACCCTCATCAGTCAGCCTGAAGGACACCTGGTTCCAGCCTGGTTCATCCCAGCTACGCCCGGGTTACTCACCCTGCCACCATCAGTGAGTAAAACCCCTGAAAGACATCCTGCTTGTGCGTGTGAGTCATTCTGCGACTTGTAGTTCCACACACCTACACGGGACCCTGGGGCATGCCTCACTCTCAGGAGGCTATTACAACTGACTGCACCCACTATCAGCCCCAGGCACCCCTAACCTGCAGTGGCGGTCTCCACTGACCGCAATTCTGAGAGTGGCGTCACGACAATCAAAATAGAGGATTTCCTACCTGTGACAAGATCCAGCCGCGTGGAGTCCCTGAAGGTAATGCACAGCTGCACCGACATCGAGCCTCGGGGCCCCACAGCGTCACGGACAATAAACTATCCCAACAACCAAACCCCTTTCACTCACGGGCGAGGAGCACCGCTCGAGTCCCCGGGATCCGGCCCATCGCTCGAGCCACCGAGCAGCAGCAGGCCGCAGCAGCAGCCGGACCCGAGCAGTGGGAGAGCGCAGCGTCCCCTCCTCCGCCCGCGACAACTTGGCGTCACGAACAGGATCTTACCGCTCTGCCGTTGGGTAGAGGTGCGCCTTGGTGTCCGGCCGGAAAATTTCAGAAGCCGCCATCTTTGGCGCGAAGAGTTCCCGCTCGAGCGTCTTCTCGAGTAGCAGAGGCGCGAAGGCCAGAACCCCGCCCCGATAGAGGAGGGGCCGGAAAGAGGCTAAGAGAGACGGAATGGCGGCTGGCTGCATGTGAACGCAGCTATAAAAGCAGGGACGCCAGGACCCTGCAACCATCTTGTTCCTGGGAGAGACCGCCAGCAACATGTAAATGCCATCTAGAAGCACCGTAGCCCCCGCGCCGGGAACCGCGGCGTGGGTGGAGATCCGGACTGCGCAGCTCTACCAGAGGCTGCAGGTCAAGATGCAGCTCCTCATGGAGGAGTGGGAGACCGACATGGCGGATGTCATAGCGGCCGTGCGGAGACGCGAGGAGGAAGCTGAGGAAGGGAGGGTGAGTGACCCACGCCCCGATGCCCTTGAAGGGCCGGTCATCGCGGCTGCGGGACCCGGTCCAGACCCTCTCCCCCTGCTGCCTCCCTCGCCACCCGTCCCGGAAGCCGTGACCCCGCCACTAGGCCTGCTGCCACCGCAACCGGTAGCAATACCCAGCATGCCCGCCCCAGCGGGCCGACCTGCAGCCGGAGCCAGTAGCCGCCCGGAGATGTTGCCGTGGAAGGTCCCGAAGCCCGAGCCGGAGGCGTCCCCCGAGAAGTCCCCCGAGCCAGAGCCGACAGCCCGCTCCGTGCCGAAGGCCCAGCAGCGGAAAGCCCCTGTGCCCATCCCCTACACCTCGGCTGAGGTTGCGCCGGGTTGCCGCTGCAAGGCGGCGCCCAAGGCCAAGACACCGCGGGACCTGCCGCCCAGATCCCCAACAGTGGGCAGCGTCCAAAATGTCCCGCGGGGCCCGACCCGTGCGCCGGAGCTCGCAGCAGCGCCGTATTGGGACAGGGAGCCGGTACCGCTGGGCCTGGAGATCGGTGAGAGGGAAAGGAAGAAGGCGGAGTTGGTGGCCCGTGCAATCCGGGAAAAGGAGAATCTCCGTCAGGCGACTTTTCGTGTCCGGGGCCCGCTGTACGAAGGACAGGTGAGGCGGTTTGATGTCCGCCGGGGCTATGGATTTATTTATGAACCGGGCCTGGAGGCCGAAGTGTTTATAGCCCGGCGGGATGTGAATGCCCACCTGCCCGAGGAGCACCCTGGTCGTAACCTGATGCCGGGCGACATAGTTCAGTACACCCGGCACTGTGGAGAGAGGGGGTGGTTTGCCCTAGATGCGAAATTGAGGGGCAGCCAGGAGGCCCGTGTGAGTGCTGCACCCCCTCCCTCAGGTGAAGCCGAAGACTCGGAGTAATGGCAGCGGAGCACCGTTGCACCGTCCCCGTTGGGACCAGAAAGTCTGTTTGTGTTTGCAAGTTGTTGAAAATGAAAATGATATGTAAATGGAACCGAACAGTTACCTGATTGTCCTACCGTGATTGGAAAACCGGCCGTTGCCGGCATCGTTGTCCCCGTGGGGACCGTTTGCAAATTGTTGGCATAAGGAACTCCTTATGCACAAGCCCGTGAACTTGCAGGGCAACCACAGACGCTAGTGGCTTGTAAATAAGTTGTGTTACCGTTACCGTTTTCGCAATTGCCGCCTCCGGAGAGGCAGATTGGAGGGAGGGCCCGCAGTAGAGCAGGCTGGGGCCCAGCCACCACAGGAACCGGTGGCTACCCTCTGGAGGGGAAGGACAGATCCCGCTCGGGTAACTTGGTGCAGGACTGGGGTCAAGGGGTGCTGCCTGTTTTCTAGGGGCAGCATCAGGGCCAGGTTGCTTGGGTGGGGGAGAGCGGAGACCGTAACCGTTAACCGTTTAAAACCGTAACATTTAAGAAATGTGCCTCCCGATGTGGGATGATGTTTTTCTACTTGTATTATATGTTACCGTTTTTTACTTTTCAGAAAAACAAAAGGAAAATAAAACCGGTGTTGGACGGGCAGCCCGAGGACGGTCTGCGTTTTGCTAAGGGGGAATGTGACGCCCTGGGCAAGCCAGGGGTCACAGGTCACAACACCACACGCACCCCACATTCCCTGCAGGAACACTCAAAGTCAAAACTTAAATCCTTGTTGCCTTCCTCCAGGGGCTGATGTCCACACCAGGGGGTTGGCCAGGCGGTTGGCTCCGCCCACCGAGGAGTTCACAGCCCTGGAGGCGGGAAAACCAGGTAGATCAGTTTGAGAGTTTGAAGTGTGAGGAGTAAACAGTGGAGTTGTAGTGAGAGAAGGAAGAAGTGACAGAGAAAAGTGACAGCAAGAAGCCTGAAGTTAGTCCGGGTGTGTGCCCCGGACTGAGACAGCAGGGTTGGCGGACGGCGGTGACCGTCTGCAGGAGAGATTGCTTGGAGGTTGCCGAAAGGACCGTGGACGGGTGGTGACCCGGCGGTACCGGAGCGGTATACAAAGAACAGTCAGCACCAGGGCAGGGGCCTTTTGGATCCCGGCAAGGCTAGGAGTCGCCATAATTTGCCAAATCCGTCAGTGAAGGGGACCTCTGTCTCCCAACAACCAAGTCCCGATTGAAGGCAACAGTCCGACCGTTAAGGGGAGACACCGCCACCGCCAAGGCACCAGTTTCCCAGGGCCAGCGCCTGCGGGCAAAAGAGGGCTCCTCCGGCTCATATCCAGGTCGGGGAGCGGGTTACCGGAGGGGAATCCATCGCTACCAAAAGACTAGACATAGGTGCAGGGAAGAGACCGTCACCGCTAACTGCAGGGAACATCAGCACCGTAGCCGTCCGAGGGACCCGTCCAACCAGCCGTTTGTTTACCGAGAACTTTGTCATCATCCTTTGGCTGAGTGAGTACCTCCGTGCCGTGCGGCACAGTGCTGCCCCTGCGCCCCTGCACCTCCACAGGCCCCATAACCCGCCTGTCCACCATCCCAACCCCATCACTGGGCCCCGGGACCACCAAACCCCCTACCCACGGAGGGGCAAATCAACAACTGGCTGCTCCATACCATCACTCCCGGGCTCCCCAGACAGAGCAGTGGTGGTGTCCACTCAATCACCACAACCGTGGGTGGCGTCACGGACAATAAACTATCCCAACAACCAAACCCCTTTCACTCACGGGCGAGGAGCGCCGCTCGAGTCCCCGGGATCCGGCCCATCGCTCGAGCCACCGAGCAGCAGCAGGCCGCAGCAGCAGCGGCAGCCGGACCCGAGCAGTGGGAGAGCGCAGCGTCCCCTCCTCCGCCCGCGACAAAAGCACAGATTTCCACTGGTCTAATGTCCATTCCTCGTGTTCTTTAGCCCAAACAAGTCTCTTCTGCTTGTTGCCTGTCCTTAGCAGTGGTTTCCTAGCAGCTATTTTACCATGAAGGCTGCTGCACAAAGTCTCCTCTTAACAGTTGTTCTAGAGATGAGAAGATGGGTTCAAACTTTTAGTCTGTACTGTATGTGTGTGTGTGACCTTCAAGGATAGATTGTCAGTGGAAAGGGAAACAGACCACAGCACAGGAGGCTGCCGGATCAAATCTGTGGCATGACCAACCGGAAGAGTTCTCGACAGTGTGTGGCGCTGGAGTTGGATTAGCAGAGAGTGTTGGTGATAGAAGAGTCTACAGAGCCAAGGAGCAACAGAGTGAGAGCAGATCCAGTAGGAGGACAGACATGGTGTCCTGGTCCATGCTCCATGCGGAGGATGGCACTCATAATGGTGGCAAGACAAACTTCTTCAGGATGGGCCCTACAGTAAGACATTACAATGAGATAAACCCCACATACTCTCTGTGCATTGGTCTACAAGTATGTAGCAAAGTGAACTTCTATGTAATGCGCCACCTCCCATTGTGCATGGCTCTTACATTCATTGCATTGTTAATTTTGAGCTTGACACATGCAAATGCCCTAGACAATAAACTTCACCCAAGAAGGATGTCCGCGTGCTGTAATACAGGCTATAGTGTGCACAATAGTGTGAAGCCGGTAATGAAAGGCTCAGTAATAGGAAGGTATAAAATAGCGGCACCGAGACAATGGGGCGAGGGCTGGGGAATTTACACATTGGGTTAATATGCTTGGGGTGTATTGAGGACTTTTCAATGGACATATCATCTACCACAACTAACCTCTCACTTCAGAACAATGGTTCACTTCCTTGACGCCGGTGTTACCAAACTCTCATGTTATGGTTATATTGATTGTATCTAATCATGAGTGAATTTACTGCAACAGAACCAATTTACAGAGCTACCCCATAGAAGTGTATGGGACCACGCTGAACCTCCAATTACAAGGGTCTGTCAAATACACACTGTACTATATATTGGCACGCCAGCTGACTACAGCAGTATATTACCAAACTGTGAAGACGCTGGGTACCACAATTTGGGCTGCAGGCACATGTTTGTGCCATGTATGTTTGTGCCTTCTTTTCTCCCTCTACACTGCCACAATTGGAATGACCATCAACAGATTTGGCTTTCAGTACCATCTTTATGCTGATGACACACAGCTATACACCTGTGACGCCCTGGACCCCAGGGGTCACAGGTAATAACATCTACCACATTACACACACACACCCATCCCCTGTGAGGACACACCCGTCACCCGAAAGGGAGACCTGATGCCTTCCTCAGGGGCAGTAGGGCACACCAGGTGGGTGGAGTCAGGCGGAAAGACATGCCCACCGAGGAGACTATTGTCCTGAGGCAGGAAATACAAACCGTTTAGAGTGTACAGTGACAGTAACAGGAGGTGTAGTGGAGCAGAGCTGTCAGGGACCCGGGTTGGAGCCTGGGATCCCCGTAACGTCAGGCAGGAAGACGGTGGTGGCCATCTGCAGGAGTACCAGTACAGCAACCGGTGGAACCGTAGGGACCGGGACAGGGTGGGAGCCCGCCGGCCCTGGACCGGGGAGTCAACCGTTTACCGGAGCACCAGAAACCGGGTACTCAGACCCCGTCCTAGCTTAGAAGCCACTGAGTTAGGCAAATTGACTTATTGCTGGCTGGACCTCACGGGTTCATCCACACCCAAAGTCCCGAAAGAAGGCAAAAGCCCACCGATACCGGGTGAGAGCCACCGCCAAGGGCCAAACATCTGACGGGCCAGCGCCTGCGGGCAACCAAGGGCTCCTCCGGCAGCTCAATGCCGGGGAGCGGGCTACCACTGTCCAGGCAGAGGAGCCGAAAAACCACAAGAGGTGCAAGGAAAAGAGGCCACCATCAACCTCACAGGGGACACAAGCAGCCGGCTGCGGGACCTGACCATACCCGAACTTTGGTTTACCAATGACTCTGAGTGTGCATTAATTGTAGTACATCAGTGCCATCTGGGCATGACACCGCACCGCAGCGCGGCACCCTGCACCCCGACAACAACACCGTCGCCAGACCACCATCTCCCCACCGGGCCCCGGGACACACCGCCCCTACCCATGGAGGGGCTGACATCTGGGCTGCGGCCGCAACACCGATCCCGGGAGCCCCCTTCACTCCAGCCGCAGCGGTGGTGCACCCCTTCACCACGACCCGTGGGTGGCGTCACGAATAATCCCCATAGCGGCCCCGGCCACGCACCCACCCGATCACCAATCCAATCCCCATTTTCACTCGTGGGCGAGGAGCGCTGCTTGAGTCCCGGGTCCGACCCACTCGAGCCACCAAGGAGAAGGTACCGGACCCGAGCGTGATCTCCCCGAGCAGCCCCCGCGACGGAGGACTGGCCCCCGCCCGCGACAACTTGGCGTCACAAACAGGATACGGACAGTCCACTTTCATGTGGAAGTGCGCCTTAGAAGAATCTGTCAGCGGCGTCCTGCCGAAAAAGTTGAAAGTCCGCCATCTTGACGCGAAAGTTTCCCGCTCGAGTCGTCTTCCCCGAGCAGTGAAGGCGCGAAGGTGAAGCCCCGCCCCCAGAGGAGAAGTGCAAAGAGAAAACCAAGGGGGAGGCGGGCGAGAAGGCTGCCTGATGTAACCGAGAAGATAAAACGGCAGGGACTCCAGGACCCTGCATGCGTTCCGTTCCTGGGCCCCGACTGTGTAGCATGGCGACTCCCGTCCAGCACCCCGGTACCCCGGAACCTACGGAAGGAACAGCGGCGTGGGTGAAGGTCCGGACGGAGGAGATGTGTCGCCGCCTCCAGCACCAGGTAAGCTTCCTGGTGGAGCACTGGGCGGCGGAGATGGGGGAGATAGTGGCTGCCGTGCGGGCCCGTGAGAGGATGACGGTGTTGGCGGGGTGGGAAGACGACCCACGTCCCTGTGCCCTTGAGGGGTCGGCCATCGCGGCTGAGGGGCTCGGTCTGCTGCTGCCCGCCATACCGCCTCCTCCATTGCCCGCAGTGGTTGTCGCTGCTCCTCCGCCCGTATCCCCACCCCCGACATCGGTGGCGGAGTCCGTCCCGGGCGCTCATGGGAAGCTGCTTGGGGAGGCTGGCCCGGATCTGCTATGGAACCCAGCCGCGCTGTGCCCGCTGTCCGAGAAGACCAGTTACCGGCCAGCACCTGATCCCGAGGCGATGTCGGCTGTCCCGGAAGTGACCGCGCCCAAGAGTACCCAGGCCCCAGCAATCCGCCTGGCCAAGAAGGCCCAGAAGGCAAGGCATGCTGCTCCAGGGTCGCAGGCCTCGGCTGAGGTTCCGCGGGGAGGCAGCTGCAAGGCAGCAGAGCCGGCCGCGACACAGCGGGGCTCCCCTGTGAGAGTGCTGATCGTAGTCGACACCGGGGAGCGCCGGCTGGGCCAGACCCCCACAGCAGTAGACCCCGGGCGCGCAGGTGCCCCGTACTGGGAGCGGCAGCCCAGCCAATTAAGCCAGGAGATAGTGGCCAGGAAAAAGAGGAGAGAGGAGGTACTTGCTCGAACCATCGAGGGGAGAGGGGCTGGTTTGCCCTGGATGCCCGGAGCGGCAGACAACCCCCTCCTCCATCGTACAGCCCCGAAGTGGAGGTGGAAGGAGAGTTCCCCGTTACAGATTAAACCTGATTAAGTTACAAAAGGACCCGTTTTGTTTTGACCCCCCCCGTTGATAACCCTGTTGCGTGAGTGACTGCTCATGGACAAGGCCGTGGACTTGCCGGCCACCCAAAAACGTTTGGGCTTGTAAATACTGTCCCATCCTGCCTCCTTTGACATGCCTTCCCGTTCCGTTAGCCTCCGGAGAGACAGATTGGAGGAAGGACCCGCAGCAGAGTAGGCTGGGGTCCGGTCACCACCGGGACCGGTAACCATCCTCCGGGGAGCCCCTTGACAACTGCCGGGTGCGCCGCACCATACCCGTTGCTGCCTGGGTGATCTGGCCATGTTCCTGTTTCCGGACTGGGGAAAAGGGGTGCTGCCGATTTCTTAGGGGCAGCATCAAGGCTAGGTTGTTTGGGTGGGAAAGGCGGAAGGACATGAACCCATTCCATTTAAAGTTTGCAACGTTAAAGTAAATGCCTCCCGTTATGGGCAGACCTTCAGAAATCTTGAGTTTGTAAAAATGTTATTAAAATTGTAAGTGTTTACCGTGTTTCCCGTTTTACAGTTGAAAAATAAAAATAAACCGGAGTTGGTCGGGCAGCCCGCGGACGGTCTGCATTAAACCAAGGGGGAATGTGACACCCTGGACCCCAGGGGTCACAGGTAATAACATCTACCACTTTACACACACACCCCCATCCCCTGTGAGGACACACCCGTCACCTGAAAGGGAGACCTGATGCCTTCCTCAGGGCCAGTAGGGCACACCAGGTGGGCGGAGTCAGGCGGAAAGACACGCCCACCAAGGAGACTACTGTCCTGAGGCAGGAAATACAAACAGTTTAGAGTGTACAGTGACAGTGACAGGAGGTGTAGTGGACCCGAGCATGATCTCCCAGAGCAGCCCCCGCGACGGAGGACTGGCCCCCGCCCGCGACACACCTCATCCCCCGAGCTCACCCCCGCTGTACTACAGAACACAAGTGACTGCCTGACTGCAGTTTGCAGCATCATGTCTGCTCTCTATCTGAAACTTAACCATTCCAAAACTGAACTTCTTTTCCCTCCGTCTTACAGCTTTCCTAAACCAGACATCTCCCTCTCTGTGTGCGGCACTACGATAACTCCTAGGCAGCAGGCTCTCTGCCTGGCTGTTATACTTGACACTGATCTCTCCTTCACCTCCCACATACAATCTCTTGCCCGCTCCTGCCGCTTGCACCTCAAGAACATCTCTAGAATCCACCCCTTTCTCACAATGGAAACGACAAAAACCCACACCGTGGCCCTGATCCACTTTCGCCTTGACTACTGTAACTCTTTATTAATTGGTCTACCCCTAACTAGACTCTCTCCTCTACAGTCCATCCTTAATTCAGCAGCCAGGGTCACCTATCTGGCTAACCGCTACTCGGATGCCTCTGCTCTGTGCCAGTCATTGCACTGGCTGCCCATATATCACATGATCCAATTCAAACTGCTTGTTCTCACCCACAAAGCTCTCCACAGTGCGGCACCCCCCTACATCTCCACCCTCCTCTCTATCACCATAAAGCTCTCCACAGTGCGGCACCCCCCTACATCTCCACCCTCCTCTCTATCACCACAAAGCTCTCCACAGTGCGGCACCCCCTACATCTCCACCCTCCTCTCTATCACCACAAAGCTCTCCACAGTGCGGCACCCCCTACATCTCCACCCTCCTCTCTATCACCACAAAGCTCTCCACAGTGCGGCACCCCCCTACATCTCCACCCTCCTCTCTATCACCACAAAGCTCTCCACAGTGCGGCACCCCCTACATCTCCACCCTCCTCTCTATCACCACAAAGCTCTCCACAGTGCGGCACCCCCCTACATCTCCACCCTCCTCTCTATCACCACAAAGCTCTCCACAGTGCGGCACCCCCTACATCTCCACCCTCCTCTCTATCACCACAAAGCTCTCCACAGTGCGGCACCCCCTACATTCTCTACGCTCTGCAAATGACTTTCGACTAACATCCACACTAATTCGAACCTCCCACTCCCGGATCCAAGACTTCTTCCGAGCTGCACCAACCCTCTGGAACGCTCTACCCCAAGAAGCTAGGACGAATCATAACTTACTCAGCTTCAGACGCACCCTAAAAATGCATCTTTTTAGGGCGGCCTATCACACTCCCTAATCAGATTCGTTTCACATAGTCCCTCCACAACTTCTCAGAACATAACCCCACGTCAAAATCCACTGCACCCAAATGCATCTCAAGGTTCTGGTCAACTGACCCAGGAAGCCATTATCTATCCCCCATTTCCTTGAGATGGCTGGATTGTCACTGTCAATATGCACTTGTACCTTGCCCCCCCCATCTCATTGTAGATTGTAAGCTCTCACGAGCAGGGTTGTCTTTTTTTCCCTCTAATTATTGTATTTTTTATAACTGTTATTTGTTTGTATATGATCCTCCTGAATTGTAAAGCGCTGCGGAATATGTTGGCACTATAGAAATAAAGATGTTTTTATTATTATTATATGTATAAGAGACGTATTTTCTATAAAAATATATAAAAAAAACAACAAAAACACCACGATACATAAGGCAAATAATCGTTCTTCAACTTTAACTGATACTGGCCAAACGTGGGGATAACCAATTATCCTTGCCATCACAGGTCTCAAAGTGCTGGTCAGTGGTGACCCATCTCTGACAAATCTGGCATGCCGTGTGACAACTTACTTCTGTCACGCTAGGTTCGAGGAAGTACCAAGCGTAAACCATGGCGAAAGGGAAAGCAAGGGAAACCCTGTGTCTAGGGAGAGGGAAAACTGTGACTCATGACCAAACCTACTGCTGGTCCCTGGGGTCTCTCACTATCCCAGATAGGTTCCGCACCTATGTGCCAAGCCGGATACCTGACCCTAGGTACCCCTAGTGCAGGACCCTAAATAGGGAATGGGTGGAATGAGCTCTTTGTTAACCCCACTAAACACTATAAAAGACACAAGGAGGACACACAGGGGGAATATGCATGAACTACTTATCATTAGATGACTCAGGTAGAAGTTCAGCAGAGTTTTCAGTAAAGATACGATAGAGGAGTACAAGCCACCTGCTTGCAACCAAGGCTTGAATGAACTGAAAAATATCACCAGCACCAGTCCAAAGGAAGGAAGGGGTATATAACTGTGACGCCCCTGGACTATCAGGTCGTCACAGGGTACGGCACAAGCTGCCCTTCCGTGCAGTATTCCACCTCCCTCTTGGTTTTGGGTCCCTATCTAATGGTGTTGCCTCCGACAGCAAATCAAATCCTAGATACACCCTGAACCACACCCACCAGACACACCAGTGGACGGCTTGAGTAGAATAGAGTCGCCCACCTGGGGGGTCAGGGAGGGGAGGTGAGGAGTGTAGTGAGTAGGGAGTTAGTTAGTTAGGAGAAGCCCTCGAGCTGTGAGGAGCTCAGAGGAGCGGTGGCTCCTAGAGTAGCTGTCTACTAGGTTGCAGACGGTGGCCTGGGCCTAGAGGAGTCAGACCCCCGGTCGCAGGGGATTGTGGCAAGGTGTCTGGACTTGTCTAGAGCAGCGTTCCCCAACTCCAGTCCTCAAGGCCCACCAACAGTGCATGTTTTCAGGATTTCCTTAGCATTGCACTGCTGTTGGAACCAGCACCTGGGCAGGTAATTACATTAACACCTGTGCAATACTAAGGAAATCCCAAAAACCTGCACTGTTGGTGGGCCTTGAGGACTGGAGTTGGGGACCTCTGGTCTAGAGGACAGCCGGCAGCCTAGCACTGTCACCGGTCCGGGACCGAAGGCACAATAGGGTACACAGACCCTGGATCGGGGAGTAGCTTCAGGCAACCCGACAATTCACCTGAGAAGAATGGAGCCTTTATGATCTGTTCCCACCCGCTCCAGAAGCGGAGCATTAGCGCAACGAGGGGGATAGGACTTTCCAATCCAAAACGGTCCAGAAAATCCCAAGCGTGAGCCCTGAGAGCAAGCTCCCATACTTAGCCATGGGGAGCGGGGCCCGGCAAGTTCCATACTACTGGACCACCACGTTGAAGTTAAACTTAGTGCCAGGAGGCAGGTCACGGATCAATAGGCAACACTATAGGTGACGGGACACGGATGAGCTCCCCTCAGCGGCAGCGGTACCCAGAGAATTGGTTTACCCGGTTGTTAGCATCTGCTTATGAACTGAGTGAGTATGAGAGTGACCCCTGCACCCCATGGCACCCCTCACCGAGTCCTGGGGCATCCCCCTACACGTGGAGGGCTACGAGACCTTGCTGCCCCACTTCATCACCCCGGGTACTCCCAACGGCAGCGGCGGTACTTCCCAAATTACCGTACACCATGGGTGGCGTCACGAACTATACATTACCTCCCCTGTAAATACCCATTTCATTTGAGTTGCCGCACGACCCCCGGGTCTGGAGACCCTCGAGCCACAGCGAACCCGGATCCGAGCAGCTCGGCTGCTTCCACGGGGGCGGCACATAACCACCAAGGGAATACTGATAAGAGCTGGGTGGAAGGCGAACTCCTGCTGGGTCTAAAAGGGAGAGAGGAATCCAGCTGGAAAGCTCCTATACCAATGACTACTGACAGCAGGAACAATGGAAAGTCAGGGAGCATTCTGTGCAGCCAGACGCTGTGACCTTCTATGGCCAGAACCACATGACTGTCTGCCACACATGACACACCCGTGACAACTTCGTTCCCTGTCGGCTCTGCTAAGTTTTTCTCCATGCAGCCTTGTGAAAAAGCCATATTTCCTATATCAGACATCCAAAATTTGCAAAGTAGGATATAAACTGGATCAGAGTTAAAGTCAGGTGATCCCTCACCAGGGTCAAAGGTTTGGTTTCTTATCCTCAGGGTTTATGGACAAAATGTCTTGTAGACATGTGCTTACATGACGAGTCTCAAGCAGAAGATGCTTCAGGGAACTCCGGCACTTTTTTTTTTTTTTTTGCTGTTTTGCTTTTTCAGTGTTTTTTATTCGACTTTTATTGTTGAAGATAGTGAGTAATTTCCAAGCAGAACTGTTTTTGCTTCCCGTTGACCTGTATTGTAAATTATGGAACGTCTTCCTAACAGCTTTAAGAACGGTCGGCTTATTTGTTTTCACCGCTTTGGAAACTTGAAGATTGCATGTATGAACACCAAATCATTTTTACATGGAAATTAGCACTGTGACGCCCCTGGACTAGTCAGGTCGTCACAGCGTACTGCACACTCTTTATCCTTAGTGCATGACTCAACCCCTCTTGGATCTGGGTTCCCAACCTACAGAACTGTCTCCATCAGCATCCAAATCCCAATCACACCACACCCTGTCAGACACACCAGTGGGCTGCTGAGCTGGAATAGGGCCACCCATCTAGGGGTCAAACAGATTGGTGGGAGGGGGTAGTCAGTGAGGGAGGAAGTGGAGAGCAGAGCAGAGCTGACAGGCAGAAGAGTGGTAGCCCTCGAGCAGTGAGGAGCTAGGGGAGCGTGTGGCTCCTGGGGGAGTAAAGAGGTTGGGTTGCAGACAGTGGTCTGGGCCAAGGAGGAGTCGGAGATCCGAATATTGGGACTGGGTGCCTGGACCTAGTCTTGTAGGACGGTCAGCAGCTCGAGTACAATAGCCGGTCCGGGATCAAAAGCACGGCGGGGTACTGGACCCTAGGTCGGGGAGTAGCTTTAAGCAACCCGGCAATTATCCTGCAGAGGATAGTGGCTTTATGGACTGTCCCCACTAAGCTCAGAGATCGGGGGGCACTAGCGCAATGAGGGGGATAGGGCTTTACAATTCAAGCAGCCCACAGAAATCCCAAGCGTCAGCCCTTGAGAGTAAGCTCCTCTACTAACTATAGGGAGCGGGGCCCGGACAACTTTATGCCTACGGGCCACTTGGACACTTCTAAAATTGTGCATGGAGGCAGGCTCCGGACTAGCAGTACTGTAGGGGACAGACACCCGGATGGGCTTCCCCAAGAGGACAGCGGCACCCATAGACTTGGTTTAGCTTGCTGTCAGAGTCTGCTTTCATCACCGACGCTGTCTGAGTAAGTACCTGGTCATCCCCTGCTTCTATCAAGTCTGCGCTTCCCTGCACACCACCAATCACCGTCCCGGGGCCTTCCCTACCCATGGAGGGAGACGTCATCTGGCTGCCCCCCTTCCATCTCCCCCCGGGGCATTCCCATCGGTAGCGGCAGTACTCACCGTTACCGCACACCACGGGTGGCGTCACAAACTATATCTCTCCTGTAAATAATCCCCTTTCCATTTGAGAGTGGCCCTAGTCCCCGGATCCGGAGACCCTCAAGCCACAAGTAACCATCCCCGGATCCGAGTGGTTCGGCCGCTGCAGGGGCGGCACACCTAGTGTTGATGTTTTTGGGTAATTTCAGAGCTTTTTTCAGGTGAGTTATGGAGAGGACACACCTGCAAAAGAAGTTATGTGTACATAAAGTTGGTGGATTGTATTGGTGGTGCTACATTGCTACCACGATCGCGTTTGCGGGGATCACATGCGGGTCTGTGTGTGCAGGGGGCCCGTCGGCAACCCATGCGTCACCTGGGTGGGCATCCGAGGCCGCACATGCAGCTGAAACGCATCACGGTGCACAGACCCGTCGAGTCCCTACACTTCGATACATGCTGTCAGCCAAACAGAAGTCGGCAGCTTTCAGCGCCGTCCCCGTGACTGAGGCAGTGCAAGACTATGACGTCTTGTGTTGCCATAGCACAGATGCCGATGAAAGCTGCTGGCCACTGCGTGCCGGCTATAGAGGTAGACGTCGTGAGACTTGAGAGCCAAGGAGTGTGAGCACAGTATACACCAGGAGGGGGACAGTATATACCAGCAGGGGCCCAGGAGAGGAAGATATATACCAGAAAGGGAACAGTATATACTAGGAGGAGGACAGTATATACCAGAAGAGCGGACATATTTAATAGGATTGGGAACATGTCAGGATGGGGGGCATATATACAAGGATGGAGAACATATATACCAAAATGAGGGACATATTTACCAGGAAGGAGCCCAGGATGGGGTACATTAGAATAGGATGGGGGACATTTACCTGGGTGGGGGACATATTTACCAGGATGACGGACATATTTACCAGGAAGTAGCCCAGGATGGGGGACATTTACCAGGATGGGGGGCATATTTACCAGGAAGGAGGCCAGAATGGGGTACAGGATGGGGGATATTAATACATGGGGGAGGGCAACTCCTATGTTTTTATAAGATTTAGAACTCTAAATGTATACATACTGTACATATACATACATCTGACCAACATGTGGGGATGGGGGGCACCCAGGTCCAAATTTTGCACCAGGCCCATGAAATTCTAGTTAAACCACTGATTGTTACCCAACAATCGACCCCTCCTAACCCATAGACTAGACATTGATTTCATGTCCTAGTTATGTAAAACATCCACATTCTCTGCCGCAAATAACGTATATCACTAGTATAAACACCAAACAAATTTAGCGTAGCAAAATATACAAGAAAAAAAATGACAAAGCAAAAAATTCCTTCCTACATCAGCTTATAATCCAAAGTACACTGCATGTGAAGAAGAAAAAATATGCAATCAAATTCAAGTTAAAATAAATTAGGGAAAAGAGTAATAGTAATAATGTGTTTGTTTTGCCCATTACAGTCTAATTAGAGGAGAGCGTGGAGCCTTTATTTAATGGTCTGGTTTGTCGGCATTTGGTAGTGGCCTCTGCTGATGTCTGGAGCTTATTAGAAACACATAGTGAGATCATTATCGGGTCTTGGTCTGGGAGTGGACGTCTTATCACAAGCCGGCAGGTCGCTTTCCTTTCTTCCGTTCTTAGACTAGCTGTACTTGTTAATATTGTACTTGTAGCTGGAATAGAAGGACATCCTAGATATTTTTTCACACAGTACTACTGGAATGTACAAGGCAAACCTATACATAGACATCCAAATGGTTGTCTATGGCGTTCATGGTTCTTGTAACGCTCTCCGCCGGAGATGGTAAATAGGTAATCTGAAGTGGACATACTGGTCCACAGAGGAACCCCGGGCCTACCCTAGAGTGGGAGGGGCTTGACTAAGCGCCCATGCGGACGCCAGGTGCTACTCCCAGGGCAAAAGCCAGGACTGTGGCAGCTGACCCCCCCAGGGCAGAAACCTACACAGATGTACACAGGCTGAGTCTCTAGTGTGTACAGGGACCACCAGGATAGCTGAAGCAGACAGCACGGACAGGCAAAATCACTAGCAATTCCAGGACCATCGGAGTGGCTGAGGCAGATGACATGGCCAGGGTGGACAGGCAGAGTCACTAGAGCCAACAGGACAGGACGGACAGTTACCAGGTACAGGCAGGGTGGACTGAAACCAGGTGCCAACAGGGCAGGACAGGCAGGTACCAGGCACAGACAAGACAGGACGGACAAGGGTGACCTGAAAACTAGCGGGCTAGGGCAAAAAAAAAAACAACCCACTAACTAACTAAACAAGGGCATTGATCAGGCACCTCCCCTAGTGGGAGAGTGCCTGAAGTACCCCGTCCTCTCAGCGATAGGCTGAGAGGCACTTCCTGAGCGTGATGCACTGTCCCTTTAAGAAAAAGACAGCAGTGTGCATGCACATCCTAAAAGCACTCCTGGAGGACCTGTGCCGCATGCACAGTTCCCGGGAAGGGGAAGCAGGAAGCACCCAGCACCCTTGGGGACACCAGGTAGCGTGGAGAGAGCTGGAAGCGGCAGTGAGTGAGTGCACGTCCCTTCGGGTAAAATAGTATGGAGTGCACGGATACCAGTGCTACAGTTCTCCATACCACCATCTCTGATTCGGGACTTAAGGGTACTTTACACGCTACGATATCGTTAATGAATTATTGTCAGGGTCACGGTGTTTGTGACGCACATCCGGCGTCATTAACGATATCGCAGTGTGTGACAAGTACGAGCTACCTTAAACAATCGCAAAAGCGGTCAAAATCGTTTGCCGCGGAGATGTCGTCTGGAAACTAAAAATAGTTCTCTGCTTCTTAGCGATGTTGTTCCTGCAGCAGCATACATCGCTGTGTGTGACACCGCAGGAACGACGAACAACACCTTAACCGCATCCACCAGCAATGCGGAAGGAAGGAGGTGGGCGGCATGTTACGTCCCGCTCAACTCCGCCCCTCCGCTTCTATTGGCTGCCTGCCGTGTGACGTCGCGGTGACGCCGAACGCACCTCCCCCTTGAAGGAGGGATTGTTCGGCAGTCACAGCGACATCACTGCACAGGTATGTGCGTGTGACGCTGCCGTAGCGATATTGTTCGCTACGGCAGTGATCACCACATATCGGACGTACGACGGGGAGCGGGTGCTATCGCGCTCGACATTTCTAGTGTGGCGCCCTGGACAAGCCAGGTCGTCACAGGTACTACACCAACACACCCCACACCCCGGCTAGGCACACCGAAGTCAAACAAATCCTTGTTGCCTTCCTCCAGGGGCTGATGTCCACACCAGGGGGTGGGCCAGGCGGTTGGTCCCGCCCACCGAGGAGTTCACAGTCCTGGAGGCGGGAAAAGGAGTCAGATAGAGTTGAGGAGTAGTGAAGTGAAGTGGCAGTAGAGGAGACTGACCGTGTCCAGGTGCGTGGCCCGGGCACATACAGCAAGGTTGGCAGACGGTGGTGACCGTCTGCAGGAGAGGCTGATTAGAGCGAACCGTAAGGACCGTGGACGGGCGGTGGCCCGACGGTACCGGATCGGGGAGCAAAGAGAAGCCAGCACCATCCGGCAGGGCTTACGGACACCGACCAGGCTAGGAGTCGCCGTAAAACTGGTCAAATCCGTTAGCGAAGGGAACCTCCGGGGTTTCCCAGCAGTCAAGACTCGATTGAAGGCAACAGCTCACACCGTAAAAGGGAAACACAGTCACCGCCAAGGCTACAGTTCCCAGGGCCAGAGCCTGCGGGCAAAAGGGGCTCCTTCAGCATCCATCCAAGCTGGGGAGCGGGTTACCGGTGGGAAGCCATTGGAACCGTAACACAACACAGGTGCAGGGAAAGGCAGTCACCATCAACCTGCCGGGAGGAGAAACACCGCAGCCGTCTCTGGGACCCGTCCATCCAGCCGTTTGTTTTACCGGAGACCTTGCATTCGTCATTGGCTGAGTGAGTACCACCGTGCCGTGCGGCACAGCGCTGCCCCTGCGACCCTGCACCCCACCAGGCCCCGTAACCCGCCTGCTATCCATCCCTACCCCCTCACAGGGCCCCGGGACAACCAACCCCCCTACCCACGGAGGGGAGAAACAACATCCAAGCTGCTCCCTGTCATCGCTCCCGGGATCCCCGTCCAGAGCAGCGGTGGTGTCGCCAATCTCACCACAACCGTGGGTGGCGTCACGGACAATATCCCTAAACCAAACCACCCCCTTTCACTCACGGGCGAGGAACGCCGCTCGAGTCCCCGGGATCCGGCCCACCGCTCAAGCCACCACCGAGCAGCAGCAGCCGGACCCGAGCAGTGGGTGAGTGCAGCGTCCCCTCCTCCGCCCGCGACAACTTGGCGTCACGAACAGGATCTTACCGGTCTGCCGTCTGGTAGAGGTGCGCCTTGTGACCGTCGGAGGCGTCCGGCTGAAAATCTTGAGAAGCCACCATTTTGGGCGCGAAAAGTCCCCGCTCGAACGTCTTCCCGAGTAGTGGAGGCGCGAAAGCCGAAACCCCGCCCCTGTAGAGGAGGAGCCGGAAGAAGACTAAGGGGGACGGAAACAAGATGTCTGCGCCCGACGGAGCCGCTGGAGGAGCGGTGGTCGCAGCCGCATGTAACTAGTGCTGCAGCGTGCAGGGACGCCAGGACTCTGCTGAAACACGTTCTTGGATCCAGAAGCAAGATGTGCCAGGAGCTCCCGGCCCAAGTCCACTTCATGCTGGCGAAGTGGACATCGGAGATGAAGGGCCTGGCCGCAAACGTTTGGGCATCCGAAGTGGAGGTGGTCTCAGAGGAGCGGGTAAGCGACCCACACCCCTATGTCCCTAAAGGATCGGTCGATACGGCTGAGCGGCCCGGCCTACTGCCGTCCACCACGCTACCTCCCTCACTGCCCATGCCCGCGGCTGACGCCCCGACCGACCCGTTACCCCTGCCACCGGTAGCGGAGCCCGCAGCGTCTGTGGGAGAGGGCCCAGACCTGCGGCCCCCGGGCCCTACCTTTACCACCGCCCTGGCACCCGTCCCGGCTTCCATCCCAGCCGCGACGGAGAGGACAACGGCCCTGGCAGCCTGCCCGGCCGCAACGGAGGCGACTCTTGCCCAGAAGCCAGCACCGCGAGTCCCGCTGACCGCTCCCAGACACCCGGCCTTGGCTGAGGCACGGTGGGGATGCAGCTGCCAGGAGGCAGAGCAGGCCATATCACAGCGGGGTCCCTCATTACCGAAGATACCGTTCGTAGCCGGCACGGGGGGACTCCGGCTGGGCCCATCCCCCACCCCGCCTGAACCGGAGCAAGCAGAAAGTGCTCCGCACCGGGAGCGGCAGCAAAGGCAGCTGCGCCGCGGGATTGCTGATTAAGAAAGAAACGTTAGAGCATGGTAGCGGTTCCCGGTTACCTTGCTGTCGGTCCCCATTGGGACTCTGCTGACGTTCCAGACGGCCCTCAAGGCTAAGGAGTCCGGTTGGAGGGGCAGTCGTACCCGCATCATCGGCAGCTCAAAATGGAGTCCTGTGGGACAGTGTTACCCCTGTGTGAGGGTGGCGTTGGGGGCTCGTGCTGTTCGATGGTGGACTGTGGCAAAGCTGCAGGAGGAAGCTGTACCGGAGCCAGGTATTGTTGATGGCCCCTGGGACCCAGCTGACAGTCCCCGTTGGGACCCTACGGCAAGTCTCCGTTAGGACCCTACAGTTTTGTTTGTGGTAGCCCGTTGGCTACGAAGCACTGTTGTCCCCGTAGGGACTTCCTGCAACCGTTGCGTAAGGGACTTCTTACGGACAAGCCCGAGAACTGGCAGGGCAACCACAAACTTAGTGGGATGTAAATAAAAATGTTGTTGGCTTATACCGTTACCGCCTCCGGAGAGGCTGATTTGGGAGGATGGGCCTGGAGGAAAGGGATGGCCCAGGCCCGCCACTACCGTAACCGGTGGCGATCCTCCGGGGGTTCAGGGGTTCCCCATGGACACGGCTAACCTGAAAGAGACAGAACCCGCTCGGGCAGCCTGGTGATGGACTGGGGTCAAGGGGTGCTGCCCACTTCTTAGGGGCAGCATCAGGGCCAGGTTGTTTGGGTGGGAGAAGAGCGGAAGCCGTACCGTTAATAAAGACAACCGTTTAGTAACGTTTAAGTAATGTACCTCTCGATGTGGGAAGATTGAAAAATGCTTGTTTTTACATGTTTTACAGTTTTCTATTTTTACAGTTAAAATAAAACCGGTGATAGACGGGCAGCCCACGGACGGTCTGCATTTTACTAAGGGAGAATGTGGCGCCCTGGACAAGCCAGGTCGTCACAGGTACTACACCAACACACACCCCACACCCCGGTTAGGCACACCGAAGCCAAACACAAAATCCTTGTTGCCTTCCTCCAGGGGCTGATGTCCACACCAGGGGGTGGGCCAGGCGGCTGGTCCCGCCCACCGAGGAGTTCACAGTCCTGGAGGCGGGAAAAGGAAGCAGAGCAGATAGAGTTTGAAGTTTGAGGAGTGAAGTGGTAGAGGAGCAGTCTGACGGCGTCCGGGTGTGTGGCCCGGACGGTACAGCAAGGTTGGCAGACGGTGGTGACCGTCTGCAGGAGAGGCTAATTGGAGCGAACCGTAAGGACCGTGGACGGGCGGTGGCCCGATGGTACCGGATCGGGGAGCAAAGAGAAGCCAGCACCATCCGGCAGGGCTTACGAACCCCGACCAGGCTAGGAGTCGCCGTAAAACTGGTCAAATCCGTTAGCGAAGGGAACCTCCGGGGTTTCCCAGCAGTCAAGACCCGATTGAAGGCAACAGCTCACACCGTAGAGGGAAACAGTCACCGTCAAGGCTACAGTTCCCAGGGCCAGAGCCTGCGGGCAAAAGGGGCTCCCTCAGCATCCATCCAAGCTGGGGAGCGGGTTACCGGTGGGAAGCCATTGGAACCGTAACACAACACAGGTGCAGGGAAAGGCAGTCACCATCAACCTGCCGGGAGGAGAAACACCGCAGCCGTCTGTGGGACCCGTCCATCCAGCCGTTTGTTTTACCGGAGACTTTGCATTCGTCATTGGCTGAGTGAGTACCACCGTGCCGTGCGGCACAGCGCTGCCCCCGCGACCCTGCACCTCACCAGGCCCTGTAACCCGCCTGCCATCCATCCCTACCCCCTCACCGGGCCCCGGGACAACCAACCCCCCTACCCACGGAGGGGAGAAACAGCATCCAAGCTGCTCCCTGTCATCGCTCCCGGGATCCCCGTCCAGAGCAGCGGTGGTGTCACCAATCTCACCACAACCGTGGGTGGCGTCACGGACAATATCCCTTAACCAAACCACCCCCCTTTCACTCACGGGCGAGGAACGCCGCTCGAGTCCCCGGGATCCGGCCCACCGCTCGAGCCACCACCGAGCAGCAGCAGCCGGACCCGAGCAGTGGGTGAGTGCAGCGTCCCCTCCTCCGCCCGCGACACTTGTCACACAGAATTTTGCACGAACTTCGCTGACTGTCATGTATTGAGCTCTGTTCGGATTGCAGATTCTGACTCTCTGCCCGATGGTTCCTCTGGTGTCTGGGATCAACGTAGGCAGACTTAGGCGTCAACCTGCTGTGTACTGATTCATAGACAGGATAGCAAGAGTTAATCTCTGCTGGTCTGCTTGCTCCTTTGATCACAAGTTATGGGGAGGCCTATCACATATGCGACCCTCTTATTTATGCTGGTGGAATACTTATACCCATGCCAGCTATAGTTTATTCTATTATACAAAATCTCAGGGTAACAGATGGGGTAAATATAAATATTCTAAGGCCACTCCAAAAGTTTATATTGAACAAAAGGCAGAGAGGGAGCATTAAAGGGCCATACATCATAATAAATAAATATTGAGACTCCTTGTAATGAAAAATTATTGACAAATTTATTTCAACATTACAGTAACAAGGAGACAACATTGCAATTAGTAAGAAAAGTGCATAAGTGCAGGAAAAATGGTTCCAGAGAAAGTTCCCAGATCATGGGCCCCTGCCATGATGGCTATAAGTCACTGGGTCAGCAATACAAGTTCAATACATTATAAATAATACATATATTGCCGCTTACCCATCAAGAAAAAGGTGCAAAAGTGCTATGTAAACGCCCAGGCAGGGGTCCAGTACAGGAGAAGGAAGCCCCAACGCGTTTCGCTGCGTTAGCTTCTTCGGGGGGCAGTGTGTGGCAAAGGTGCCGCATGGTGGGTCTTTATAAACCCCCCAAATATAATAGGGATTGTCTTCACCTGCGCCGCGCGCGTCCCGATCCATCTCACCCATCCGCCCACCACTTCCGGGTCTCACCAGCGGAAGTGACTCTAACGTGACGTCACCCTCCACCGCTGGAGAGATCCTCAGTACGAGCGGAATGGAGAGAGGCGGGAAGCGCGCGCCGTGGACATCCCAGGTATGGGCAAGGAAGTGGGCGTCCCCAACTTCACAAGACCATAGTAAACATGGCGTGAGCCGCGTCATACATGGGCCGCACCTAAACATGTAAATACAGGTACCGGGGCGGACCTAAACACACCGTACAATACAAAGTGTGTGGTCCAAATCAAACCCCGGACAGTAGTTAGAATTATACATTAGTACGGGCCATAACGACACATGTATATTCAGGGGGTATATAAATATATCATGGAAATCATAGAAGGAGCATATACTCCACAGGAGCAGAACACAAACATAGTAAACATAGTAAGATCACACATATAATAGGGGGAAACGTGTAGATACAAGGTATTAAATATAGCACCATCTCCATATATTTTTTCTCTCTCTTTATTTATCCTGTATCCATTACTCCACCTTCACCCCCATCATTGTGTAATATATAGATCAGTCCAAAATATGTATGTTCCGGTCCTAGTGAACAATAAACATCCCAACAGGGACAGAATGGTTTCTTCCACAGATGAAATTCATAGATATTCCATGGTTCAAGGAAGATATGCAGAAACGACACACCATTACAGGCACCTATACAAAGAAAAGCCACAAACACAAAGCAAAAAAGAGAGAAGAAAGGGAACAAAAATTAAAATCAATTAAAAACAACACATATGTAAAATCCACACATGGGTTGCCCCCAGAGAGACAGAAGGGATTAGAACCAATTATTCAATTGTGTTCCAAAAAATATTTTACAAAAATGAAGAGAAGCTCAATTTCTCATTGAGACCGTTCGGTGTCATGGTCCCCAGACGGACTATCCAGCTACATTCACTTTGAGATATTAGATCTGGCTTTTCAAAAGGGTTTGATACCCAAGAAGGTAATGGAGGGCCTTCTAACAAAAGACCCTAAAATTCCAACCTTCTACCTACTCCCAAAAGTCCACAAAGATCCCCTTGTCCCCCCAGGCCGTCCGATAGTCTCCGGCATTGGAGGGCTGTCTGAACCGGTATGCAGGTTCATTGATTTTTACCTGCATCCCTTGGTTCAGACTTTGCCCTCCTATGTCGGAGATACTACTGACGTCCTGAGGCAGATAGATGGGATCTTTGTGGACCCTGATGTCATTCTAGCCACGGTGGACGTGGAGTCATTGTATTCCTCGATCAAACATGAGTTTGGTCTCCGAGCAGCGAGGTTCTTTCTGGAGATGGGCGGTCTGGATGCACCGATGATTGAATTGATTATGGAATTACTTTCTTTTATTTTGACCCACAATTATTTTTTGTTTAAGGATCATTTTTTTCTACAGGAGTGCGGCACTGCGATGGGCGCGGCGTGCGCGCCTTCGTACGCTAACCTCTTCCTAGGTTTCTGGGAGAGGGAGGTGTTCGGCGAGGGCGTGCCCGCCGCGTCCCAAGCGCAGTGCTGGCTCCGTTTTATTGATGATATTTTGATTTTTTGGAAGGGCACTTTTTCTGACTTTTCTCAGTTTATTTCTGATTTGAATTTAAACAATTATAATATTAAGTTGACTTTCAAATGTCATGCTACTCTTATTGATTTTTTGGACATTCATATTTCAGTGCATCCCGACCGCTCTATCCAGACAACGATCTATCGTAAGGAGACATCAGTAAATAGTCTTCTCCACGCATCATCCGCGCACACTCCCTCCACAGTCTCTGCAATCCCGATTGGCCAGTATTTGAGAGCCAAAAGAGTCTGCTCGAACAGTAATTCTTTTGAGGAGCAGGCTCAAGACCTTCGGGAGAGGTTTTTATCAAGAGGCTATAGTGGAAGGAGTGTGCGAAGGGGATACCATCGGGCTCAGAGGACTTCATGTGATGAGTTATTAGCTCCCAAACGAAAGGAAGTATCTGCTCCAGTCGCCCGCTTTATCTCCACTTATAATGACAAGTGGCGGGAGATGGGAGCCATCCTTAAACGTCATTGGAGGGTACTTAAAACGGAGCCATCCATCGGACCAAATTTACCGGACTGTCCACCAATGACAGCGAGAAGGGCCTTCAATTTGCGTGATACCCTGGTCCGTAGTCATTACGTGGCCAGGGTGCCACGCTTATTTGGGAGTAGAGAACCACATTGGGGGTTCTTCCCTTGTGGCACATGTCTTGCTTGTCGCAACATGGTAAGGGCAACCTCGTTCCTATCGGCTGATGGTGGTCGAGAATTCCAGATCCGTCACCACATTACTTGCCGGACAAGTAATGTGGTTTATTATGCCACATGTGGGTGTAACCTTGTATATGTGGGACTCACAACGCGGGAGTTAAGAGTGCGTACACGTGAACACGTGAGGAACATCTTAGCGGCACCTGATTTTGATTTGGATGATCCGCGGCTGACCACATTACCCCGTCATCACAAGGTGAGGCATGGCTGTGACCCCACCCAGTTTAGGGTGAGGGGCATTGACGTGGTACACCTTGGGATGAGGGGGGTGATTACAGCAAGGCCCTTGCCCAAAGTGAATGTAGCTGGATAGTCCGTCTGGGGACCATGACACCGAACGGTCTCAATGAGAAATTGAGCTTCTCTTCATTTTTGTAAAATATTTTTTGGAACACAATTGAATAATTGGTTCTAATCCCTTCTGTCTCTCTGGGGGCAACCCATGTGTGGATTTTACATATGTGTTGTTTTTAATTGATTTTAATTTTTGTTCCCTTTCTTCTCTCTTTTTTGCTTTGTGTTTGTGGCTTTTCTTTGTATAGGTGCCTGTAATGGTGTGTCGTTTCTGCATATCTTCCTTGAACCATGGAATATCTATGAATTTCATCTGTGGAAGAAACCATTCTGTCCCTGTTGGGATGTTTATTGTTCACTAGGACCGGAACATACATATTTTGGACTGATCTATATATTACACAATGATGGGGGTGAAGGTGGAGTAATGGATACAGGATAAATAAAGAGAGAGAAAAAATATATGGAGATGGTGCTATATTTAATACCTTGTATCTACACGTTTCCCCCTATTATATGTGTGATCTTACTATGTTTACTATGTTTGTGTTCTGCTCCTGTGGAGTATATGCTCCTTCTATGATTTCCATGATATATTTATATACCCCCTGAATATACATGTGTCGTTATGGCCCGTACTAATGTATAATTCTAACTACTGTCCGGGGTTTGATTTGGACCACACACTTTGTATTGTACGGTGTGTTTAGGTCCGCCCCGGTACCTGTATTTACATGTTTAGGTGCGGCCCATGTATGACGCGGCTCACGCCATGTTTACTATGGTCTTGTGAAGTTGGGGACGCCCACTTCCTTGCCCATACCTGGGATGTCCGCGGCGCGCGCTTCCCGCCTCTCTCCATTCCGCTCGCACTGAGGATCTCTCCAGCGGTGGAGGGTGACGTCACGTTAGAGTCACTTCCGCTGGTGAGACCCGGAAGTGGTGGGCGGATGGGTGAGATGGATCGGGACGCGCGCGGCGCAGGTGAAGACAATCCCTATTATATTTGGGGGGTTTATAAAGACCCACCATGCGGCACCTTTGCCACACACTGCCCCCCGAAGAAGCTAACGCAGCGAAACGCGTTGGGGCTTCCTTCCCCTGTACTGGACCCCTGCCTGGGCGTTTACATAGCACTTTTGCACCTTTTTCTTGATGGGTAAGCGGCAATATATGTATTATTTATAATGTATTGAACTTGTATTGCTGACCCAGTGACTTATAGCCATCATGGCAGGGGCCCATGATCTGGGAACTTTCTCTGGAACCATTTTTCCTGCACTTATGCACTTTTCTTACTAATTGCAATGTTGTCTCCTTGTTACTGTAATGTTGAAATAAATTTGTCAATAATTTTTCATTACAAGGAGTCTCAATATTTATTTATTATGATGTATGGCCCTTTAATGCTCCCTCTCTGCCTTTTGTTCAATATAGTTTATTCTATGTTGGTCTGTGAGGTGTGGTGTCACAGACTCTGTGGTGAAAGTTATACTTGTTGTGGAGTTTACCCCTGTTGTTTTGTACTTCGTTCCTGCTCTTGATTTTCCTCCTGAATCTCTTATTGTCTTTACCTTTGTATGTGAGGTGTGTTACAGAATTTTTGTTTTCTCTTGTCTGTCTTTATCTGTGGGTTTCTACACACTCCTGTCCCATCCCTCCCTGAGGGGAGGGGAATCAGATCAAGACTGGACAGAAGCAGGGCTAGGAAGGAGACCCAGGCCTCTCCACCATCAGGAGTATCCCATAGATTAGGGATAATATAGGGTCCCCCAGCTTGAGGGACAGCTTAGGAGCCCCGGTTCCCCGATATCCTAATAATTCATTGTGATAGTTCTGTGCTTGATACCATGTATAATGTCTCGTGGAGGTGGAAGCAGATCTAATAAGAATGCACAAATGTATGGTGGCAATGACAACAAAAAGTCAAAATTGGGTTAGACCTAAGAGGGTTGAAGAAAGATCAAGGTACTAAAAAAAAAAAAAAAAAAAAAAAGGTCAGTGGCCCATAAGGGCAGCCTGCTGATAGAACCAAGTATCGGTACAATAGATGTGAGTGTAGTCAGACAAGACAAAGATCAGCCAAAGAATGCCACTGTCTGACATGTCGACTGGCGGCTCGTGTCAAGGAGAATAGTGGGATTGTCAGTCCTGGGGCATAACTAGAAATCATGGGGCCCCATAGCAGAAGTTCTAATTGCCCCCCCCTAAAAGAAAAAAATAAATAAATTAATAAATATTTGGCTGGGTCACATAAGAACACATCTCACAGCTTTACAGCCCTTAGGCCCGTTTCACACGTCAGTGAAAAACACTGACGTTTTTCACTGGCGTGTAAAACACGCACGTGTCCCTCCGTGTGCCGTGAATCACGGCACATGTGGGTTGTCTAAGTGCAATCCGGGCTCCGTTCTCCGTGGCCCGTGATTGCACTTAGAAATCAACTCACCTGTGCGCGCTCCCGCTCTCCATGGTGCTGAATGCTCCCGCGGTGCAGCATCCGGCCGGCGCTGACCCCCGCAGCAACTGCTTCCGGGTCGGCTGTGTTGTGCATCATGAATATGCGCGACAGTAATGAGCCGGCTCAGAAGCAGCAGGGAGAACGGGCTGCAGAGGAAATCGCTGGACGCCGGGTGAGTAAAAATGTTTTTTATTTTAAAAGCACGTTTTTTTCTGGCACGTGTTTCACGGATCACACCACTGCGTGGTCCATGGAACATCAGTGATGCCAGAAAAAAATGGACATGTCTCCGTGCAGCAATCACGGACACGCGGGTACGCCGCACGGAGACACGTGCAGTGACAAATCACTGATGTGTGAGCAGACCCATTCATTATAATGAGCCTGCGTATGTCAGTGATTCTGGTACGTTTAAAAAAAAAAGTACAAACGTCCCAGAATCACTGACGTGTGAAACAGGCCTTACAAAGTAATGTTCCTCCTATTGAAGACCCTAGACTCCCCTTTCATTGCACCCATAAAGTGTGATGCAAACATAAGTGTCCCACAAACACTGTATGATCCCCCATAGTGACTTCCTCCACAGTACCCTCCACACACACAGTATGGTGACCCTACTGTACCCCTCCTCATCTACGTCGGCAAAGTATGGTAACCCCAACACAGTATGATCCCCAACTGTGACCTCCCCACAGCCCTCCATACAGTAAAATGGGCCTACATACAGTATAATGGACAACACACCTCTTCACACTGTATAATTGCCTGCATACAGTATAATGGCCCTCAAAGAACCCTCCATATAGAATAAAAGCTCCCTCATAGCCCTCCAAATTTTATAATGGCCTCTATATAGCCTTCCATTAGTCTAATTGGACACCAAAAATCCTCCATATATTAAAATGCACCCCCATAATTTTCCATAAAATATAAATCCAAAAAGTATAATGCACACCCCATGGTCCGCCATATAGTATAATGCACACCCCATAGTCCTCCACATAGTATAATGCACACCCCATGGTGCGCCATATAGTATAATGCACACTCCATAGTCCTCCACATAGTATAATGCACACCCCATGGTGCGCCATATAGTATAATGCACATTCCATAGTCCTCCATATAGTATAATGCACACTCCATAGTCCTCCACATAGTATAATGCACACCCCATGGTGCGCCATATAGTATAATGCACACTGCATAGTCCTCCACATAGTATAATGCACACTGCATAGTCCTCCACATAGTATAATGCACACCCCATGGTGTGCCATATAGTATAATGCACACCCCATGGTGTGCCATATAGTATAATGCACACCCCATAGTCCTCCATATAGTATAATGCTCACTGCATAGTCCTCCACATAGTATAATGCACACCCCATGGTGCGCCATATAGTATAAGGCATATCCCATAGTCCCCAACCAGTGCACTTACTGATAAAAAAACCAAAAAACCTCACCCCTCCTCAGTCCCCCGCTGCTCTGATCTCTGCAGTGGCGTGTCTGCACATCTCATCGTAGCAGGTGCGCAGTAGTGACTTCATTGTGCCCGCTGCCCTGACACATCAGATTTCAAACGCAGAGGGAGAATTTGTCAAGCTAGGTACGGGGAAGTATCAAGCGAGCGGCGAAAGGGAAGGGAAGGGAACACCTGCATCTAGGGTAGGGGGAGATAGTTACCCTTGACCATATCTACCGCTGGTCCCTGGGGTCCCTCACCACCCTAGATTGGTTCTGCACCTATGAGACAAGCAGGATAAGTGACCCTAGGTATCCCTAGTGCTGAGCCCTAAATAGGGAACAGATGGGATGAGCTCTCCGTCAACCCCACTAAATGATAAAGGAAAAAACAAGGACGACACACAGGGGGGAAAAGCATGAAATACTTATTCACAGATGACACAGGCAGAAGTTCAGCAAAGCTTCAGCAACAATACTACAGATGAGAGCAAGCCACCTGCTTGCAACTATAGCTAGAATAAACTGAATAATATCACCAGCACTAGTCCAGGGAAGATGGGAGTATTTAAGCACCAAGAGAATACTGATGATCAGCAGCTGGGTAGAAGGCAAGCTCCTACTGGATCCAAAAGGGGGAGAGATGAAATTCCAGCAGGAAAGCTGACAGCAGGAACAATGGAAAGTCAGAGAGCATTCTGTGCAGTCAAATGCTGTGACCTTCTATTGCCGGAATCCACATGACTGTTTCACCTGTGACAGAATTATGAAGGAGGGAGCGCGCCATTCCATTTTTCATCATTGCTTTCAACTGTATCAGTATCCCCGATGCCTGAAGAGTTGAAAGTGTGATGCTCTGGCACCGGTTCCCAACTTACGATCCCCATAGCAGCCACGTGGCGGTGGTACACCACTAAAATTGGTTATGTCCGATTTATATCTCTTGAGATCATCAGTCGGCCAGCGCCCCATATCCATTAGACCGTCGATATCGGCCTTAAGAACACCGGGAGATCAAAACTGTTTGAAATCCTCATTTACCAGGCATTACACTCGCACTTTCCACATTCCAATTTCTGCTCTGAAAACATGTTCATGTTGCTTTACAGGGACTGACAGCGCGAGGACAGAATTTATACATACAGGGATGACAGCCATATGTTACCTGTGTCTTATCTAACTTGGCTCATCGTCAACATTTTTCTATCTGGATGCGCAGTTTCCAAGAATTCAAAAAATGTACAGTTTCTACCAGGATCTTAAATTAAGTTGAATGGAACATGTCAATAGAAAATAATATACCGGTAGAGATTTCGCACCCGCTCGAAGAGTAAACATAATATACAGTGTGTCCACTCATATCCCGTCCACCGCCATTAACTTGAGACCGGCGTCAGCTATAGGCAAAGAAGTGGTGTCTAGGTATAGTAAAGTAGCCATGCGCTACACAATGAAACCAGCTATAGCGCCACCTGGTGGAAAACAACGGAGTTAGCATTTTTATCTCAAAAACGGAACGAGATAGAGAAAAAAAAGTGAACTACAAAGTTGTAGGGCATCATCAATTCCATACGAATCGACACCTCGCATACAGAAATGCTATGATTAGAACATGTAAAACTCACAAGGCTGCGGACGTAAAGCGATACCTCATGGAGACCTTCCTACAAGTCATTGGGTATGGTGGCTGTATGGAGTGGCCTCCGCTCACCTGACCTGACCCCATTGGACTTCTTTCTGTGAGGTCTCATCAAACAGCAGGTGCATGCGACCCCTCCACCAACATTGCAGGACCTACAACGGTGTATCACAGATGCTTGTGCAAACGTGTCACCTACCATATTGCACACCGTGCAGCAAGATACAGTATGCTGTGCAGAGGCCAGATGTGCATTGCAGCTGACGGGGGCCACTGTGACCATCAAAGTTAAATGAGCGCCATATGCTTGACCAGCATTCAATGTTTTGGGGCGGGTCATGGATTTCATATCATAGCATTTCTGTATGCAAGGTGTCAATTCGTATTGAATTGATGATGCCCTACAATTTTTTAATTCACTTTTTTTCTCTATCTCGTTCCGTTTTCGAGATAAAAATGCTAACTCCGTTGTTTTCCACCAGGTGGCGCTATAGGGAGTTTCATTTCATAGCGCATGGCTACTTTACTATACCTAGACACCACTTCAATACCTATAGCTGCCACTGTTCTCACGTTCATGGCGGTGGACAGGATATGGGTGGACACACTATATAATTGGCTGTCTGGTTTTCAGCAGCTTACTTGTTAGCTTTGCTGTGTAGAATGGGACAGAGCCTGCAAAGTAAATTAATTATTATTGGAGGGTGATTTATTCACAGGTGGAAGCTCTAGAATACTATTGAACTGCATAAAATTTCTTCAGACCACCAGAGGAGATAATTGTAAGGGTCATCCTCCACCTCCACAGAATATACATTGGAAGTGATTAGCATTCTTCATAATTACTACAATAAGTCATTAATGTTCTGTACACACCATCTCTCTGATTATGCCGAGCCCCGGTAGAGGGGACTATACTCCATCTTTTCTGGAAACTAGATTAATACGTACACTTTTGTGTGCATTAATGGTATTTTTCTAAAGTTTGTAAGTTGTTACGTAATTAGTGATCACTGGTGGTCCAACTAATGGGTCGATCACGATTCCCGAGAACTGGGGCTCTAAAAGGCACCGTGTGGAGTGATGGACTATCATGCACACTGCCGCTAGATTCATTCTTAATGGGAGTGCCAAAAATCAGCCACATGAGTAGAGAGCTGTGGAAAAGAAGAGCAATAGGGTTTTACCCCAATAACACAGGGGGTAAAGACAGGGAGCAGTAATACTCACCAAATGAAGTTGTGAAAGTCACAACTACTATATAGGCATGGAAAACTGGGATCACGGCAGCAGCAACCCAAACGGCAGATAACAGAGAACAATAGAAGAAAATCGGGTTTTTATCAGCGCGCCAATGATCACTTCTCAGGTATTCAGATTAATGGATCTTTTATTTTGCACAGGTCTACGCGTTTCTGGAGTCTCAGCTCCCTTCCTCAGGACCATCAGGCATAAGAACACATCAAATCTCTGGGTTAGTGGACCCACTGGACCACAGTAGGTACCTGGGCTTATCCTTTACTACCATAAGATGGACAACATGTACCAGGGCAGTGACTGGGACTGTGGGAGCTGACTCCCAGGGCAGGTTCGGACTCAGGTATAGGTGCAGGCTGGTACAGGGGGATGACTGAAGCAGACAGGCAGGCGGGTACGGACAGGTATGATGGGCACGGCATTGACAGATAGATATGGGAAGGCAGGTACAGGTGATGGACACAGGGATAACGGGACAGGACCACAGACACTTGACATCTAGCTAGTGGACTGAAGACCGACTAAGGTAATTGCGCAGGCACCTCTCCTGATGGGAGGGTGCCTTAAATACACAGAGACTCTTAGCTATAGGCTGAGAGGCATTTCCTGGAAATATCACACCGGCCCTTTAAGAGGTGGGCTGGTTTGTGTGCGCGCCACAAGCACACACCTGGGAGACCTGGGCTGTGTGAACAGGCCCTAGAAGGGGAAGGAGGCAGCAGCACACATGGATGGCTGGGGGGGTGTAGGGGAGGACATGACTCAGCCGGGTTGGTGAGTAAATTGACATCACTCCAGTGATGGCGGCGCTACAATATCCCACTGAGCTATTAAGGGAAGGTGTGAACAGGCTGTAATTTGTAGGATACAGGTAGAAAAAGATTTTTAAACCATCAGGGGCAAAACTGTAACAATGCAGTGACATGACAAGAATCTGCATAACTAATCATATGCTAAATAGTTACAAGTCAAATTTATGTATAATGTAGCAAAGATGATGGTCTATAAAATAATGGTAGTCTCACGATCCAAGCTGCACAGGATGGTGAGATATGGAGCCTGAAAGTCAAAAGTGCAAAACATTGTTACCCTTTTGCTTGTCAGTGTATATAAAACTGACCTCACTAATTGCCCTCTGCTCTTATTCTCGCATCTCCTGTGCTCCAACCAGCCTCTACCTCCTGCTCTAGTGATCCCTAGACTGGGGCATGATGTATCGCCAGCAGCCAATCACAGACTATAGCTGGTTATCATTGTAGCTACTGATTGGCTGTTGCCGTCACATGTCTTCATGTGGTGATGTCATAACTACATCGGGAAGTAAAGATCAGTGGGGGGACCAGGAAATGTCAAAAAAGGAGCATAAGCGGTGGTCTTCTTTATTTAAGCCCACCCTGAGCCTTTTGTTGAAAAAAAAAATCATAGACAATCCCTTTAAATTTTCTTCTTTTTCTATCATATTTCATTTAATAAAAAGACAGTAATACTTAATCACAGGATGTGGCCGGTGGTGGTACGGTGAAACGTGCAGCGGCTTGTGGCCGTTATTAACGTGTGGTCATTGGATACCTGGTGCTGTATTCGGTCAGACATATCATTATTGGGCCGACATTGATGGACGGCTTTTATATATGTGTAAGGGGTGGGCAGACCCCTTACAAGGAAGCACAGGTTTTCTCTGAAGTGGTTAATGCTGCCCCCATAGAAACTGTAGAGGAGGAAGGAGGAGCCGGCAGCTTAGGGGGAAAGGAAGTGTGTGCTGAAGGAAGTTGTGTCAGGGACGGGAGAGAAGAAACAGCCAGGGGCAGAGTGTGGAGCTGAGTGGGCAGAAAGAAAGAAAGAAAGAAGGGAGCTGAAGTTCAGGGAAGCCGGAGAGAACAGGAGCGGGCGGAACCTCGTAGGGTGAAGCAGTCCGGTGTGGGTCCGGGCTGTGGGTAGCCAGAAGTGGGAGCCGGGCGAAGAGGAGTAGTCAGGCAAGTCACCCACTTGAGGGGACGCTAGGGCAGGCTTCCCCTCAGCTAAAGGAAGCGCCACAGCACTGTGTTTTGTTACTGCCAAGTGTGAAGAATTGCGAAGAATAAAACATGTTTGTTATTTGCATTGAACCATGCCTGAAGAGTAATTGTGCGCCGGACAACACCTGCACCACCACACTCTGCCCCACCAAGACATCTCCTATCCCGATAGTGACGGCGGAGCCAGGGGTAAGCCTGTCAGCAAGGGCCACGACTACAAGGCCGGAGGCACCCCTGGTACCCCGTTACATGTGGCATAGTCGGCAGGATCCGGATCGTATGCAAGGGGACCCGCTCCAAGAAGATGGAGACCAAGTGGTGCCAAGGGCCCCTGATCCGGACTTTCAGCGAAGATTTCCAGTCCCATGGTGGGAAGAAGAAACAGTGCCTGAGGCGTTGGACCGGGCACAAGATGGCGGCAAGATGGCCGTTGTCTGTGAAGACACAGAAAGCGCGCGCAGAATTGGCGCCAAAAGAAGAGCCTGGGGCTGGCCGGTGCCGAAAAAGAAGTTCGGAGTACTCCGCCCAAAGAGGGGAGGTGCCGGTCCCAGGGCACGAAGGAAGATATGTGAAGTGGGCGGTGTTCCAGAGAAAAAGAAGAACCGCCGCGTAGGGGGTCGACCTGATGTGTGAGACTGGGGGTGGAGTATACCCAAGAGCGGGAAAAGTAAGCCCGCCTCCACTTCCTCCAGCATCTCCACTGACCCCGACGCCATTACCAGAAACGCTGACTCCGAGCAAGATGGAGACTCCAGGAAAACAGCAAGCTGCGGTAGCCGCACTAGTAGCGACTAGCCTGGGCAGAGGACGCCCGAAGCAGACTGCGGCTGCGGAAGGACCCACCCTTAACCTACCGGCTGTGCCAGGAGGACCGGAGCGGCCCACTACACAAGAGGCCGCACAGTGGCAACAGGAAATCGAGTGGGAGGAATGCCAATACCGGCGGCGGTCGCAGCAAAGACCGGTGCTAGCTGAACTCTCCCACCCGAGACGTTGGAGCAACCCGCCAACTACGAGCCCTTCCGGAGGCTGCGCCGGTTGCCCGGACAGTCCCTGTCGGAGTATGTGCAGGCCCAACGAGCCGAATGGCAACGTGCATATCATCCGGAGTGACTTTTCAAGACCGGAAGATGGCGGGCCTGTTTTTGTTCAACACCGGCGTTGTTTTGAGCCGGAAGAAGGTGTGTTGTTTGTAACCGTTCAAGTTGCTGAGCCCGGAAGAGAGCCTGATGCTGGACTGAGCCAGGGGCTCCTTCCGCGTCGTTAAGAAGATTTTTGCCGAGTTGTGTTCCTGCCAGCTAACGTCTAAGACCGGGAGTGCTGCTGTGTCGCCCTGGGCAAGCCAGGGGACACGGGTCACAACACCACCACACCCCACACTCCAGGTAGGCACACCAATGCTAACCAGAAATCCTTGTTGCCTTCCTCCAGGAGTTTGATGATGCACACCAGGGGGTGGGCCAGGCGGTTGGCTCCGCCCACCGAGGAGCTCACAACTCTGGAGGCAGGAAGTAACCAGGCAGAGTAGCCCGGGCAGGGCAAGAGTGAAGTTGAGTTAAGTAGAGGAGTTAAGAAAGTGAAAGTGAAAGTGGAAAAGGAGGAGAGCAAGCGAAGTGACAGTAGAGAAAGAAAGCCTGAAGGGTCCAGCTTGTGGAGGGCCAGATCAGCAAGGTCAGCGACGGCGGTGACTGTCTGGAGGGGGACCGTTTGGAAGTTCCTGGAAGGACCCCGTTGGCTGTGTGCCCGGTGGTCTGGAGCAGTGTTCCGAAGGACAGTCAGCACCAGGGCAGGGGCCTCTCGGACCCCGGCAAGGCTAGGAGTCGCCAAATTTGCCGAATCAGTCAGTGACGGGGACGCAGATCCCCCAACAACCAAGTCCCGATTGAAGGCAACAGCCCAACCCGTATTGGAGAGACACCGCCACCGCCACGGCACCAGTTTCTCAGGGCCAGCGCCTGCGGGCAAAGTGTAGAGCTCCTCCGGCCCAGATTGCAGTCGGGGAGCGGGTAACCGGAGGGAATCCACCGCTACCACAAGTCAAACAAAGGTGCAAGGAAGAGGGACATCACCGTCACCTACCGGGAGTGCAGGTGCAGCCGTCTGTGGGACCGTCCTACCAGCCGTTTGGTTTACCGTACAAACTGTGTCCGTGTCTCAGGCTGAGTGAGTACCACAGTGCCGCAAGGCACAACGCTGCCCCCGCGTCCCTGCGCCCACCAGGCCCCGCACCTCACAAACCTTCACCGGGCCCCGGGATCACCAACCCCTACCCACGGAGGGGCAACATAACAACTGGCTGCTCCGCATCACCATCCCCGGGATCCCCATATTGAGCAGCGGTGGTGAAATCACCACAACCGTGGGTGGCGTCACGAACTATAACAATCCCCACACCCAACCACAAACCCCCCTTTTCACTCACGGGCGAGGAGTGTCGCTCGAGAAACCCCGGGATCCGGCCCACAGCTCGAGCCACCACTGAGCAGCTGCCAGACCCGAGCAGAAGGGGTGAGCGCGGTGTGCTGACACCCTCCTCCCCGCCCGCGACACTGCAAAAGCCTCCGGGCAGAAACTCCACTAAGACCGGGAGTGCCTGCCGACGGCCTCCGGGCACGACTAAGACCGGGAGCTTCCAGGAGGAACTCCGGGCGCTGGACTGGTGTGCCCTTGCGGGTGCCCTCAGGTGAACATGTTCGCAGTTTCATTAAAATGACTTTGTTTAGTTTTAAAATGTGATTTTAGATTTGTGCCTTGCCGGTAGGCTTAGGCTTAAAGAGGGGAGGTATGTAAGGGGTGGGCAGACCCCTTACAAGGAAGCACAGGTTTTCTCTGAAGTGGTTAATGCTGCCCCCATAGAAACTGTAGAGGAGGGAGGAGGAGCCGGCAGCTTAGGGGGAAAGGAAGTGTGTGCTGAAGGCAGTTGTGTCCAGGACGGGAGAGAAGAAACAGCCAGGGGCAGAGTGTGGAGCTGAGTGGGCAGAAAGAAAGAAAGAAAGAAGGGAGCTGAAGTTCAGGGAAGCCGGAGAGAACAGGAGCGGGCGGAACCTCGTAGGGTGAAGCAGTCCGGTGTGGGTCCGGGCTGTGGGTAGCCAGAAGTGGGAGTCGGGCGAAGAGGAGTAGTCAGGCAAGTCACCCACTTGAGGGGACGCTAGGGCAGGCTTCCCCTCAGCTAAAGGAAGCGCCACAGCACTGTGTTTTGTTACTGCCAAGTGTGAAGAATTGCGAAGAATAAAACATGTTTGTTATTTGCATTGAACCATGCCTGAAGAGTAATTGTGCGCCGGACAACACCTGCACCACCACACTCTTCCCCACCAAGACATCTCCCGTCCCGATAGTGACGGCGGAGCCAGGGGTAAGCCTGTCAGCAAGGGCCACGATTACAAGGCCGGAGGCACCCCTGGTACCCCGTTACATATGGTGTAATATATACCGCTGTGTACATGACATGCAGGAAGTTTGTAGAACAATGGAGTGTTTTACCTTCCTCTGTTTTTGGATAGGTGCGGACGGAGGTTCATGTGACGGCCGTGTGCGGCTTGTCAGGGGTGTGAGGTTTTATCCATTGCACAATGGGAGCCTTGTGGCTGACATGTAATTCAGAGCTGGGACAATGCCGCTCAATGACTGACAGTAACTCCCCTTTTTATTATTATGCACAACATTTTTTTGTGGGGTATTTTCTTCACCCATTATTTTTTTTTTATTATTTTCCTGCCCTTCTTCTAAGACCCATAACATTGTTTTATTCCTGCACTGATTTTGCTACACGAGTCCTTGTTTTTCCACACATTGCGCTGCAGTTTTTAATGGTGATACTTTGGGGCATGTAAATTGTTTGGGGTTTTTTTTGTTTTTTTTTTTTTTTGGGGGGGGGAAGCGCGTTGCCTGAAAAATGGTGGTTCTGGTGTTTCAATTACTTTTTTGTTTAGATTGTGGTTTGACATATCAGACCTCTACGGATACGGAGATACCAAATTTTCTTTTTTTGTTACATTTATTTTTTATTTGTAAATTTAAACTTTTACTTTTTTTTTCAATTCACTTTATAATTTATGCCAACTGGAGGAGTTGTTTTTTTTTTTAAAAAAAAAAAATCTTTAACCCCTTCACGACCATGGACGGATCTTTCCGTCATGGATCGTGTCCCGGTAAGCCCCGCCCCCTGCCGCGGGCAGGCGGCGTGGATCGGCACACATATCAGCTGTTTTCAACAGCTGACATGTGTGCCTACATGTTCCGAGTGGAATCGCATTCCACCCGGAACATTAACCCCTTAGATCTCGCTGCCAAAGTCTGGCAGCGAGATCTACATGCGCGCGGCCATCTTTTTTACTTACCGCCGCCCCCTCCGGACGTCACGTGAGTGATCACGTGACGTTCGGTGGTTGCCATCGTAGCACAGGGTCATGTGATGACGCCTGGTGCTACGAAGTTTCACTTTCATTCTTCCTCGGCACGGAGCAGAGGAAGAAAGAAAGTGACTGAATCTGCTGATTACAGCGGTATAGCTGTGATCAGCAGATAGCGATCAGCAATCGGAATGCTGATTGCTATAGCCCCCTAGGGGGACTAGTAAAATAAAATAAAAAAAGTAAAAAAAAAAGTTTTAAAAAATTAAAAAAAAAACAAAAAACCTAAAAGTTCAAATCACCCCCCTTTCCCCCCATTGAAAATTAAAGGGTTAAAAAATAAATAAATATACACATATTTGGTATCGCCGCGTTCAGAAATGCCCGATCTATCAAAATATAAAATCAATTAATCTGATTGGTAAACGGCGTAGTGGCAAAAAAATTCCAAACGCCAAAATTACGTTTTTTGGTCGCCGCAAGTTTTACGCAAAATGCAATAACAGGCGATCAAAACGTAGCATCTGCGCAAAAATGCTACCATTAGAAACATCAGCTCGAGACGCAAAAAAATAAGCCGTCACTGAGCCATAGATCCCAAAAAATAAGAACGCTACGTGTTTCGGAAAATGGCGCAAAACGTGCGCCACTTTTATTGGACAAACTTGTGAATTTTTTTTAACCCCTTAGATACAAGTAAACCTATACATGTTTGGTGTCTACAAACTCGCACCGACCTCAGGTATCATACCCACACATCAGTTTTACCATATAGTGAACACCGTGAATAAAACATCCCAAAAACTATTGTGCCATCACACTTTTTTTGCAATTTTTCCACACTTGGAATTTTTTTGCTGCTTTCCAGTACACCATATGGTAAAACTTATGATTTCATTTAAAAGTACAACTTGTCCCGCAAAAAACAAGCCCTCATATGGCAAGATTGACGGAAAAATAAAAAAGTTACGGCTCTCGGAAGAAGGGGAGCAAAAAACAAAAACTCAAAAACGGAAAGTGC
>NC_134357.1:31106075-31211075 GCF_048569485.1 Anomaloglossus baeobatrachus | reverse complement strand
ATTGGCTGTCAATCCGGCTGTTCGAAGCGCGTCCACCACCGCTTGTACCTGTTCCAAGTGGGTCTGCCAATCGGAGCTGTAAATAATGATGTCATCAAGGTACGCTGATGCATACGCCTGGTGGGGTTCCAGCACTAAGTCCATCAACCTCTGGAACGTGGCCGGAGCGCCATGTAACCCAAAAGGCAAGACAACATAGTGGAAGAGACCCTCCGGCGTAACAAAAGCGGTTTTCTCCTTGGCGGACTCCGTCAGTGGCACCTGCAAGTACCCCTTGGTCAGGTCGAGCGTGGTAAAATATCGCGCCTGTCCCAACCTATCAATCAGCTCATCCACCCGGGGCATGGGGTAGAGATCGAACTTGGATATTTCGTTCAATCTCCTAAAGTCATTGCAGAACCTTAAGGAGCCATCGGGTTTTGGTATTAGGACAATCGGACTAGCCCATTCACTCCGGGATTTTTCGATGACCCCCAGGCGTAACATTGTCTTTACTTCCTCCGATATGGCTTGTCGTCGAGCCTCCGGTACCCGGTATGACTTCAGGCGTACCTTCAGGTGGGGCTCGGTGACAATATCATGTCGTATCAGACTGGTCCTACCGGGCAGCTCGGAGAAGACATCGGGGTTCTGCTGAACCAACCGTCTGGCCTCTCGCCTCTGAGTCTTGGTGAGGGCTTCTCCAATCCTTACTTCCGGTTCATCCTCTCCGGAGGTCGCTGGAGCCGGAGGTGAACGACCCGAAGAGGAGGGAGATGGGGAAAAAACAGCCATCAGGCTTTCCCGTTCCTGCCAAGGTTTTAATAGGTTGACATGGTATATTTGTTCAGGTTTCCGCCTACCGGGCTGCAATACTTTATAGTTAACCACCCCGACTTTATCTCGTAGGGGCCTTGCCACTGAGCCAGGAATTTACTCTCCGCCGTGGGGATTAATACCAACACCCGATCCCCGGGTTTAAAGGTCCGCATGGTGGTTTGTCTATTGTAGCGGCCGCTTTGCACGGCCTGAGCCTCCTGTAAATGCTCCTTCACAATTGGCATGACCGCGCTTATGCGGTTCTGCATACCCAAAATGTGTTCAATCACACTTTTATGGGGGGTGGGCTCTTGCTCCCATGTTTCCTTTGCCAGGTCCAACAATCCCCGGGGATGTCGCCCGTATAACAATTCAAAAGGTGAAAACCCCGTGGATGCCTGTGGCACCTCACGGATGGCAAACATCAAAGAGTAGCCGGCATAGCTCTTTGGTCACTTTAGACATGAATGGGGTCCCCTGATCCGTAAGGATCTCCTTGGGCAACCCCACCCGGCAGAACACAGCAAACAACTCCCGGGCTATAAGCTTTGCTGCAGTATGTCTGAGAGGTATCGCCTCGGGATACCGGGTGGCATAGTCAACGATCACTAGGATGTGTTGGTGCCCTCGAGCGGACTTTACGAGGGGCCCCACCAGATCCATCCCTATCCGTTCAAAAGGGACTTCTATAATGGGTAACGGTACCAACGGACTGCGAAAATGGGTCAGGGGTGCGGTAAGCTGACACTCCGGGCAGGTTTCGCAGAACCGTTTTACCTCCCCAAAGACCCCGGGCCAATAGAACCTTTGCAATATTCGCTCCTGCGTTTTCTTGACCCCTAGGTGGCCACTCATCAGGTGTTTATGAGCCAAGTCGAGGACCCGCCGGCGATGCGGCTGGGGCACCACCAACTGCTCTACCCCCACGCCCCGTATTTCATCTACCCGGTAGAGTAAATCCTGCTTAAGAGCGAAATGGGGGTACCTTACCTGGGCACCGGGCAGCTGTGCCACCCCGTCAATTACTGTCACCCGACTCCGGGCATGTATTAATGTAGGGTCCTGGAGTTGGGCTGTCCCAAACGTATTCGGGGACGCCTCCAACTCCGGGATGGGTTCGACCGTCTCAGCCTCTCCTGCCAATACCTCTAGGGGCGACCTATCGGGTTCACATTCTGTCCCTATCATGGGGACCCCTACGGCAGGTGTCCCGGATTCAGGATTGTAGGGCTCAGGTCCCGGACTGACCAATATCTGAGGAGACTTAGGGGGTCCCTTCCATAAAGTCCAAAAATAGGGCAGATCCCTTCCTAGGATCACGTCATAGGGAAGAGTGTTAAGAAGTCCCACCTCATGTTGCACCTGACCGCAAGGTGCTGTGATGGTGACAATCCCCGTGGGATAGTCTCGGCGGTCCCCATGTATGCAAACCACCCCCACGGTACGTCCTGTGGCCTTTACTTTAGCCCTCAAGGTGGATCGCACCAGGGTCACTAAGCTTCCGGAATCCAACAATCCTGTAACCGGACATCCATTCACCTGTATTTGGCACAAGTGGGGCTCAGTCTCTGGGGAGACCAGGTCAGCGGTACACACCACCTGAGCATACATTGAACCCCGCCGGGTAACCCCACAATCCATGGGCTCCGTGGTGAGTGGACACTGGGCTTCCATATGTCCCACCCGCTGGCACCGCCAACATCTAATGGGGACGGAAACCCCCTTGACGGGTTGTCGTTTAGGGTACAGAACCTTCCGGACCTCAGGAATGGTGGGCGCGGCCTCAGACGGGACGGTAGGGGACTCCTGCACTGTTGTCAGCGGTGGGTCCTTGGCCCTAGGCTTGGAGGGGCCGGACCGACGGGCGGTACGCAAAGTCTCAGTGTCCCGTATCAAGTCCTGCGTAGCCACATGCCGCTCTACCAGGGACACTAATTGGTCCAGGGTACTCGGGTCACCCTGTCCTACCCACCGTTGAACGGTGACGGGTAAAGTGCGCACAAAACGATCCACTACTACCCTTTCCACCATTTGCGCCGGGCTCAGAGTGTCAGGCTGCAACCACTTTTTTACAAGATGCAACAAGTCATAGGCCTGGGAGCGTACGGGTTTGGCTTCCTCATAGAACCACTGATTTACCCGCTGAGCCCGTACATAGGTATTCACCCCCAACCGAGCCAGTATTTCGGCTTTCAGGGTCACATAGTCAATGGCGTCCTCGGTACAGAGGTCCAGGTACGCTTTTTGGGGTTCCCCCGTCAGATAGGGCGACAATACCTCAGCCCACTGGGGGGTCGGCAGCTTTTCCCGCTCGGCCACCCGCTCAAACACCGCCAGGAACGCTTCCACATCATCCCCCGGGGTCATCTTTTGCAACGCTTGTCTCACCGCTTTCCGGACGCTGCAGTCGTCACCCGGTCCCGGGGTTGTTGCTGCCGGTCCGGCACGGATCGACTTGGCCAGGAGAATCATCTGTTCTTGATGTCTTTGTTTCTGCAATTGCAAGGCTTGCTGCTGACGTGTATTGGCCTGAACCAGCTGTTCTTGGTGCCTTTTGTCCTGCATTTGCAAGGATTGCTGCTGACGTTCCAACGCCCGGAGCAGGTGTGCATTGGTCTGTTGCTGCTGTGCATTAGCCTCTTGCAGCTGTGCATTAGTCTGTTGCTGCTGCTTTAGTATGTCCTCCATGGCGTCGCCGGGTTTGGGCTGTAGTATAGCCGCTCGAATCCAGGACATGTGCTACCGGGTCACCAGGGATGGATGCTTCACCTCACCGGCTGTCATGCCCGCCGATTCTCCACCATATGTGAAGTAGCACGGTCGGCTGCGCAGCAGAAGACACGGGATCCAGGCATTAAGGTTCACAGCACACGGTTTTAATGTCCAAACAAAAGTCCACAGCAATATACATGTGCCTCTCCAGCAGAGAACTCAGGGAGTTCTGTTCACTCCCTCACACCTGCCCTTGTTCCTGTTTCCATTTAACCCTTCCTTCAGCCTGTAGGGAAACAGTATTAACCCTAGAGTGGATTTACTTTCTATCATGGAGTGAGCACAACCGGGGCGAGACATACCGGCCGTCATAGATAACCCCGGTCACAGTCTCACAATACATACATATATATACATACATATATATACATACATACATACATACATATACACATACATATATACATACATATACACACACATATATATATATATACACATATATATATATACATACATATACATTATATATATATATATATATATATATATATATATTGTGAGACTGTGACCGGGGTTATCTATGACGGCCGGTATGTCTCGCCCCGGCTGTGCTCCCTCCATGATAGAAAGTAAATCCACTCCAGGGTTAATGCTGTTTCCCTACAGGCTGAAGGAAGGGTTAAATGGAAACAGGAACGAGGGCAGGTGTGCCGGGTGTGAGGGAGTGAACAGAACTTCCTGAGCTCTCTGCTGGAGAGGGACATGTATATTGTTGTGGACTTTTGTTTTGGACATTAAACCGTGCGCTGTGAACCTTAATGCCTGGATCCCGTGTCTTCTGCTGCGCAGCCGACCGTGCTACCTCACATATGGTGGAGAATCGGCGGGCATGACAGCCGGTGAGGTGTAGCATCCATCCCTGGTGACCCAGCAGCACATGTCCTGGATTCGAGCGGCTATACTACAGCCCAAACCCGGCGACGCCATGGAGGACATACTAAGGCAGCAGCAACAGACTAATGCACAGCTACAAGAGGCTAATGCACAGCAGCAACAGGCTAATGCACAGCAGCAACAGACCAATGCACACCTGCTCCGGGCGTTGGAATGTCAGCAGCAATCCTTACAAGCGCAGGAAAAAAGGCACCAAGAAAAGCTGGAACAGACCAATGCACGTCAGCAGCAATCCTTACAAGCGCAGGAAAAAAGGCACCAAGAACAGATGGTTCTCCTGGCCAAGTCGATCCGTGCCGGACCGGCAGCAACAACCCAGGGACCGGGTGACGACGGCAGCGTCCGGAAAGCGGTGAGACAAGCGTTGCAAAAGATGACCCAGGGGGATGATGTGGAAGCGTTCCTGGCGGTGTTTGAGCGGGTGGCCGAGCGGGAAAAGCTGCCGACCCCCCAGTGGGCTGAGGTATTGTCGCCCTATCTGACGGGGGAACCCCAAAAAGCGTACCTGGACCTCTGTACCGAGGACGCCATTGACTATGTGACCCTGAAAGCCGAAATACTGGCTCGGTTGGGGGTGAATACCTATGTACGGGCTCAGCGGGTAAATCAGTGGTTCTATGAGGAAGCCAAACCCGTACGCTCCCAGGCCTATGACTTGTTGCATCTTGTAAAAAAGTGGTTGCAGCCTGACACTCTGAGCCCGGCGCAAATGGTGGAAAGGGTAGTAGTGGATCGTTTTGTGCGCACTTTACCCGTCACCGTTCAACGGTGGGTAGGACAGGGTGACCCGAGTACCCTGGACCAATTAGTGTCCCTGGTAGAGCGGCATGTGGCTACGCAGGACTTGATACGGGACACTGAGACTTTGCGTACCGCTCGTCGATCCGGCCCCTCCAAGCCTAGGGCCAAGGACCCACCGCTGACAACGGTGCAGGAGTCCCCTACCGTCCCGTCTGAGGCCACGCCCACCATTCCTGAGGTCCGGAAGGTTCTGTACCCTAAACGACAACCCGTCAAGGGGGTTTCCGTCCCCATTAGATGTTGGCGGTGCCAGCGGGTGGGACATATGGAAGCCCAGTGTCCACTCACCACGGAGCCCATGGATTGTGGGGTTACCCGGCGGGGTTCAATGTATGCTCAGGTGGTGTGTACCGCTGACCTTGTCTCCCCAGAGACTGAGCCCCACTTGTGCCAAATACAGGTGAATGGATGTCCGGTTACAGGATTGTTGGATTCCGGAAGCTTAGTGACCCTGGTGCGATCCACCTTGAGGGCTAAAGTAAAGGCCACAGGACGTACCGTGGGGGTGGTTTGCATACATGGGGACCGCCGAGACTATCCCACGGGGATTGTCACCATCACAGCACCTTGCGGTCAGGTGCAACATGAGGTGGGACTTCTTGACACTCTTCCCTATGACGTGATCCTAGGAAGGGATCTGCCCTATTTTTGGACTTTATGGAAGGGACCCCCTAAGTCTCCTCAGATATTGGTCAGTCCGGGACCTGAGCCCTACAATCCTGAATCCAGGACACCTGCCGTAGGGGTCCCCATGATAGGGACAGAGTGTGAACCCGATAGGTCGCCCCTAGAGGTATTGGCAGGAGAGGCTGAGACGGTCGAACCCATCCCGGAGTTGGAGGTGTCCCCGGATACGTTTGGGACAGCCCAACTCCAGGACCCTACATTAATACATGCCCGGAGTCGGGTGACAGTAATTGACGGGGTGGCACAGCTGCCCGGTGCCCAGGTAAGGTACCCCCATTTTGCTCTTAAGCAGGATTTACTCTACCGGGTAGATGAAATACGGGGCGTGGGGGTAGAGCAGTTAGTAGTGCCCCAGCCGCATCGCCGGCGGGTCCTCGACTTGGCTCATAAACACCTGATGAGTGGCCACCTAGGGGTCAAGAAAACGCAGGAGCGAATATTGTAAAGGTTCTATTGGCCCGGGGTCTTTGGAGAGGTAAAACGGTTCTGCGAAACCTGCCCGGAGTGTCAGCTTACCGCACCCCTGACCCATTTTCGCAGTCCGTTGGTACCGTTACCCATTATAGAAGTCCCTTTTGAACGGATAGGGATGGATCTGGTGGGGCCCCTAGTAAAGTCCGCTCGAGGGCACCAACACATCCTAGTGATCGTTGACTATGCCACCCGGTACCCCGAGGCGATACCTCTCAGACATACTGCAGCAAAGCTTATAGCTCGGGAGTTGTTTGCTGTGTTCTGCCGGGTGGGGTTGCCCAAGGAGATCCTTACGGATCAGGGGACCCCATTCATGTCTAAAGTGACCAAACAGCTATGCCGGCTACTCCAGATCAAGCAGTTGCGTACGTCTGTGTATTATCCTCAAACGGACGGTTTAGTCGAGCGTTTCAATAAAACCCTGAAAACCATGCTCAAAAGGGTGATTTCAAAAGACGGGAAAGACTGGGATATGATGCTTCCCTATTTGATGTTTGCCATCCGTGAGGTGCCACAGGCATCCACGGGGTTTTCACCTTTTGAATTGTTATACGGGCGACATCCCCGGGGATTGTTGGACCTGGCAAAGGAAACATGGGAGCAGGAGCCCACCCCCCATAAAAGTGTGATTGAACACATTTTGGGTATGCAGAACCGCATAAGCGCGGTCATGCCAATTGTGAAGGAGCATTTACAGGAGGCTCAGGCCGCGCAAAGCGGCCGCTACAATAGACAAGCCACCGTGCGGACCTTTAAACCCGGGGATCGGGTGTTGGTATTAATCCCCACAGCGGAGAGTAAATTCCTGGCTCAGTGGCAAGGCCCCTACGAGATAAAGGAAAGAGTCGGGGTGGTTAACTATAAAGTATTGCAGCCCGGTAGGCGGAAACCTGAACAAATATACCATGTCAACCTATTAAAACCTTGGCAGGAACGGGAAAGCCTGATGGCTGTTTTTTCCCCATCTCCCTCCTCTTCGGGTCGTCCACCTCCGGCTCCAGCGACCTCCGGAGAGGATGAACCGGAAGTAAGGATTGGAGAAGCCCTCACCAAGACTCAGAGGCGAGAGGCCAGACGGTTGGTTCAGCAGAACCCCGATGTCTTCTCCGAGCTGCCCGGTAGGACCAGTCTGATACGACATGATATTGTCACCGAGCCCCATCTGAAGGTACGCCTGAAGTCATACCGGGTACCGGAGGCTCGACGACAAGCCATATCAGACGAAGTGAAGACAATGCTACGCCTGGGGGTCATCGAAAAATCCCGGAGTGAATGGGCTAGTCCGATTGTCCTAATACCAAAACCCGATGGCTCCTTAAGGTTCTGCAATGACTTTAGGAGATTGAACGAAATATCCAAGTTCGATCTCTACCCCATGCCCCGGGTGGATGAGCTGATTGATAGGTTGGGACAGGCGCGATATTTTACCACGCTCGACCTGACCAAGGGGTACTGGCAGGTGCCACTGACGGAGTCCACCAAGGAGAAAACCGCTTTTATTACGCCGGAGGGTCTCTTCCACTATGTTGTCTTGCCTTTTGGATTACATGGCGCTCCGGCCACGTTCCAGAGGTTGATGGACTTAGTGCTGGAACCCCACCAGGCGTATGCATCAGCGTACCTTGATGACATCATTATTTACAGCTCCGATTGGCAGACCCACTTGGAACAGGTACAAGCGGTGGTGGACGCGCTTCGAACAGCCGGATTGACAGCCAATCCCAAGAAATGTGCATTGGGACTCACGGAAGCCCGCTACTTGGGCTACGTAATAGGCCAAGGAGTGATTAAGCCCCAAATTAACAAGGTTGAGGCGATCCAGAAGTGGCCTAGACCCCTCACCACGAAGCAGGTTAGGGCCTTCCTAGGTATCGTGGGGTACTACAGGAGGTTTGTAAAGGATTTTGCGGGACTATCAGCCCCCTTGACGGACCTTCTCAAAGGCAAGAAGTCCGTCATGGTGCGCTGGACTCCGCAGGCCGAGGACTCCTTCCGGGCCCTGAAGGAGGTCCTGTGCGGACAGCCCGTTCTTGTACACCCTGATTTCCGGAAGGAGTTCATAGTACAGACTGACGCCTCAGAGGTCGGCCTGGGGGCAGTGTTGTCTCAGGTGGTTCAGGGGGAGGAACACCCCGTCACCTTCTTAAGTAGGAAGCTCACCCCTCCCGAGCGGAATTATAGCGTAGTGGAGAAGGAGTGCCTGGCGATCAAGTGGGCCTTGGAGTCCCTACGCTATTACCTGCTGGGACGGCAGTTTCGCTTGGTGACGGATCACTCTCCACTGGTCTGGATGAGGTCCGCCAAGGAACGGAATGCCCGGGTTACCCGGTGGTTCCTTCTCTGCAGAACTTCCGGTTTACGGTTGAACATAGGGCCGGTGGGTTGCAGGGCAACGCCGATGCCTTGTCCCGCGGCCCGTGTTTGATGGCGAGAGTTCAACCCCGCACGATTGAACTGAGGGGGGGGGGTATGTGAGACTGTGACCGGGGTTATCTATGACGGCCGGTATGTCTCGCCCCGGCTGTGCTCCCTCCATGATAGAAAGTAAATCCACTCCAGGGTTAATGCTGTTTCCCTACAGGCTGAAGGAAGGGTTAAATGGAAACAGGAACGAGAGCAGGTGTGCCGGGTGTGAGGGAGTGAACAGAACTTCCTGAGCTCTCTGCTGGAGAGGCACATGTATATTGTTGTGGACTTTTGTTTTGGACATTAAACCGTGCGCTGTGAACCTTAATGCCTGGATCCCGTGTCTTCTGCTGCGCAGCCGACCGTGCTACCTCACAATATATATATATACACACACATACATATATATATATATATATATACAGTGTCGTATAAAGGAGTGACAAAATAGCGACTACATGGACATTCAGTGGGCAACAAGTCTGCACCCTGTTATGGGATCAAAAGTGGGTGCTGAAACGGATGTTGGGGTGGGAGCGCGCCACTTGCCAAGTGCTGTTGTCAATCTTGGATTAAATCGCAGATGTTACCGGCAAAGTGCGGGCTATAAAATGTTATGTGCCCATGATCAGGACCCGCTGTGACCTGGACGAGGCGGGTCCTGACCTGCGGGGCCACAAGTCTCCTCCGTAGGAGAATACAGGAGACCGCAGCGGCTCGTGCCCACAATCAGGGTTCAGGGCGCTGCGGTCTCTCGCTTGTGTTCTCCCTACTGAGAACGCATGCGACTCCGTAGCAAAGAATTGTTATGCTGCAGCTCGGAAAGCCGCACCGCAGGTCATTTTTTTCGCTGTGGGCCGCACATGCACAGTGGGCATGGGATTTCTATAAATCCTATCCACTGTGCTTATACTGTACAACACAGCATTTTGGACTCATCAAAAAGACGCCGCATCCAAAACGCTGCAAACACTGATCGTGGGCACATAGCCTAAGGCTGGGTTAACACGTCCAGTAATCATCCATTAGAACAGATCCGTTAGCAAAAAAGTTCTGCAAACACAACTTTCTTGTCCATTTTGAAAACATTAAAAAAACAGATCCTGCAAAAATTAAACATTGGAATCAATGGAAAGGGATCTGTTAATGCAGTGTTCCCCAACTCCAGTCCTCAAGGACCGCCAACAGTGCAAGTGTTCAGGATTCCTTAGCATTACACAGGTGCTGGGATCATCCCATGTGCAGGTGATTAAAGGATCACTTGTGCAATACTAAGGAAATCCGGAAAACATGCCCTCCTGTTGGCTCCTGAGGTCTGGAGTTGGGCAAAACTGCGTTACCTGATTGCTATTTAGTCATGCGTTTTTCTTGCATTTGTAATGCATCCGTTTTTTCTTACTGGACCAATTTCACACGGAGGAAAAATAGCGATCAGTTAATGGATCCGTTTTCCATAGACGCCAAGGTTAAAAAAAAATGGATCCTGCAAAAATCAATGTTTTCAAAATGGACAAAAAAGTTGTGTTTGCACAATGGATCGCTGCTGGATCCGTTCTAATGGATGATTACTGGACATGTGAACTCAGCCCAACATAGCTGCCTTGTGTGGATAGCGTTCAGTTCCTGAGTCTCCTCCCTCATCAGGTCCATGACAGATATATATGTATTTGCAATCTAAGAAAAATCCTACATTTCTAATGTGAACAGGTGCAAACTGAACATGAAACACTGTGACAAAAAAGAGACAGCTGCACTCTGTAATGCTAAGATATGTGTAACAATGAATAGCGGAATATAGACATGCATTACTGCTATGGGAAAATGTAAAAATTGAGATACTTAGCACACAAAAACGGCCAGTTTTATGTGAGCCCAACAGCCAACGGCAAGACGACCTCTTTTGTGGGGTCCCTGCCTACTCTAATGCTTTTGTTTGGGTTAAAAAAACCCTACAATTTAAGGGCGGACAGGAACCTACAAATGGAAAATTAAAATCACTTGAGGCTGAATTACAGGAGCGCTCAATCAGAAGCATTAACCCTGTAATCTAAGAAAAAGACTGATGGCACATCCTACATTTCTAATGTGAACAGGTGAAAACTGAACATGAAACATAGCAACAAAAAAGACAGTTGCACTCTGTAATGTGGAACAATGAATATGGAAATATATTCAAATTGTCTCTCCAGGAAAGGAGACAAACTCTAGCGCCACCTATTGGAAGTAGCAATCCTAAAAGTCAAAATTGGCCTTTTAACAAGCCTTTTCATATGACCTGGGATATATGCCAGATCAGAATCCCAATTTGCAGACACGGTGTTTCGGGGTGATTGCCCCTCGTCAGTGCAAAGTGTGGGTATCTGATCTGGCTGTATGAGAAGCTATGTGGGGACCACGGGGGAAGACTATTCTCCTTATGGAGACCTGACAAATCAGTCTGGCTGTCAGTGGTAAGGGGACTTATAGCTGCAATGCCCCTCTGGGAATTATTCAAATTGTCTCTCCAGGAAAGGAGACAAACTCTAGCGCCACCTATTGGACGTAGCAATCCTAAAAGTCAAAATTGGCCTTTTAACAAGCCTTTTCATATGATCTAGGTTATATGCCAGATCAGAATCCCAATTTGCAGACACGGTGTTTCGGGGTGATTGCCCCTCGTCAGTGCAAAGTGGGAATATAGACATGCATTACTGCTATGGAAAACATGTAAAAATTGAGACACTTAGCACACAAAATGTCCAGATTTATGTGAGCCCAACAGCCAATGTTGGAACCGGATGCAATTTCTACCCTCCCCTATAGCTACACCAAAGCTCCATTGTGATTACTTATAGTGCAAGAAAAATCACATAAAACTAAGAAAACACAACCATAAACTAACCAATAAATGTCACCAAGGTGAAAACTGCATAAATCTGAACCAGGAAAGTAATGTGACTTTATGGAGCTATAGTGCGCACCCTTGGATAATTAAATACAGGGGGTGAAGCAGAAAACGTACGAGGGCAGGGAGTGAAAAGGAACCAAATAAAGCATAAACTTCGTCATCCTGCACAGATCACACATAAAACAGGTGCCTCGATCTATATATGATATATCTGCCCTGCGCCTGCGGCTTCCGGCCAGCCGATCACACAGTCATCTTTACTAGAAAACTCTCATCAGATACAAGGAAAGTGAAAGACGTCTTCTGGTGTTGTGTAATAAAGCATAAAGGTTCATGGTGTAATAAAAAGTTCCAGAATTTCCTAACACTCTTTTTATACCAATCTGTCAGCTCTTAGGATCTCTGCTTGCTGTTATTGTACTATAATGACGTGGATTCATAGTCACATGTCACTACTACTTAAACCGATTGATTTCTGTATCTGACGATCCTGACCCATTGCTGCTGACTCATTATTTCCATCTATAAAACCCTCCCGACCCATTAATGTTTACAGTGACTGTTTCCTCATTGCAGAGTAAACAGCAAAAACCACATAAAGGTGTGATTCTATTAAAACAACCCGCTCCATATGTGCTGTGAAGATTTACACTAATTCTAAATCTGTACGAATTATAATCCAATGTATTTGTAATCTAATCCTGAATTATATTCCAAAGATCAGCCCCCATTTTCTTAAGAGAGGCAATGGTTTTCCCCAAACTTCCTGTAGAGACAGATTTCCGCCTCCACTTCCTGTAGCAAGAAATACCAGCAACCACTTCCTATAGAGAGACAAAGATCCACCCCCATTTCCTATAGAGAGACAAAGACCCGCCCCCACTTCCTGGAGACAGACCACACCCATTTCCTATAGAAACAAAGACCCTCCCCCACTTCTTGTATTGACAAAGACCCATCCCCAATCGCTGTAGAGGCAAAGACCTGAAACCACTTCCTGTTGAGAGTCACAGACCCCCTTCCACTTCATGAAGAGAGATAGAAACCACCTCCCTTTCTGAAGAGAGACAAAGATGGCACCCACTTCCTGTAGCGACAAAGACCTACCCCCACATCCTGTAAAGGGACAAAGAACCATCCCCACTTCCTGTAGAGAGATAATGCCTTGCTCCCACTTCCTGTAGACACAAAGACCGTCCCCACTTCCTATAAAGAGACAAAGCCCCCCTTACTTCCTGTAGAGACAAAGACCGGCTGCCGACTGTCTGTAGAGACAAAAACCTGACATCACTTCCTGTAGAGAGACAAAGACTCACCCACACTTCCTGTACAGAGACAAAGACCAGCCCCACTTCCTGCACACAGACAAAGACCGGCCCCACTTCCTGTACAGAGACAAAGACCGGCCCCACTTCCTGTACAGAGACAAAGAAAGGCCCCACTTCCTGTACAGAGACAAAGACCGGCCCCACTTCCTGCACAGAGACAAAGACCGGCCCCACTTCCTGTACAGAGACAAAGACCGGCCCCACTTCCTGTACAGAGACAAAGACCGGCCCCACTTCCTGTACAGAGACAAAGACAAAGACCGGCCCCACTTCCTGTACATAGACAAAGACCGGCCCCACTTCCTGTACAGAGACAAAGACAAAGACCGGCCCCACTTCCTGTACAGAGACAAAGACAAAGACCGGCCCCACTTCCTGTACAGAGACAAAGACAAAGACCGGCCCCACTTCCTGTACAGAGACAAAGACCGGCCCCACTTCCTGTACAGAGACAAAGACCGGCCCCACTTCCTGTACAGAGACAAAGACCGGCTCCACTTCCATAAAAGACACAGAGATTACATCCACTTCCTGTAGAGACAAAGACCAGCCCCACTTTCTGTAGAGACTGAAACCACTCCCACTTCCTGTAGAGAGATAATGATTTGCCCCCACTTCCTGTAATTCCTTTGAGATTGCACAAGACAACAGATACTGGAAAGAAGGTTAAACAGAAGGGAGACAATGTGTAAACAGCACTTTGGAGTGATTTTAGGTAAAGTGATTTTGTTTTTTTCTTTTGTTATTCTTTGTCTTGGCCGTCAGATGACAATTTATAGTAAATAATCAGTAGTAAGTCCCCGTGCAGCTCCCTCTAGTGGTGGTTGTTGGCCACCTGACAAAATAAGTAAAATATGGCTTTCTTACAGAAACAGCGCCACTCGTGTGCAGTGGTTGTCTCTGGTATTGCAGCTCAGCTTCATTAAAGTGATTGGCTGCGGAGTTGCTGTACCAGATACAGCTTGTGCAGAGGCGTGGTGCTTATTTTGGAAGTAATCAGCCATATTGTTCTCAAATTTCATACAACCCCTTTACCTCCATGACTGTAAACCCACGAGAAATGGTTGATTATTAACAGTATTCTGTAACCCATTGTACAGGCCATTAAGCCTAGGAATGTGGAGACCCTCGCTGATCAGGAGAGGAGGATTCTGGTGATCTATCACTACTAATCTGCTGCAGAATACGGTTCCGGCTCCATGGATGACAGTTTTCTTATATTTTCAGGCCGGGAATTGACCTGTTTTGCAGATATCATGTAAAATATGCCTGTGCAAAAAGAAAAAAAGACAAGAACAACAGAAAATTATTAATAATAATATATAATTTATAATAGAAAATTATTAATAATAATATATAATATATAAAGAACATTTTTCATGTGGATTTTAAAGCATAATTTGCTCCGGAATCTGTTAAAAAAATAATAATATATAATATTTATTCATTTATATAGCGCTATTAACTCCACTGCGCTTTACATACATTTGCAGCGCTGTCCCCATTGGGGCTCACAATCTAGAGTCCCTATCAGTATGTTTTTGGAGTGTGGGAGGAAACCGGAGAACCCGGAGGAAACCCACGCAAACACGGGGAGAACATACAAACTCCTTGCAGATTTTGTCCTTGGTGGGATTTGAACCCAGGACCCCAGCGCTGCAAGACTGCAGTGCTAACCACTGAGCCACCACAAGACTGCAGTGCTAACCACTGAGCCACCACAAGACTGCAGTGCTAACCACTGAGCCACCACAAGACTGCAGTGCTAAACACTGAGCCACCACAAGACTGCAGTGCTAAACACTGAGCCACCACAAGACTGCAGTGCTAACCACTGAGCCACCGTGCCAAAAAAAACTCCATGTGATTTCTTTGAGTTTTTTGAGCAGATCTTCTGCAAACACAACAAAATTAAAATAATAAAAAAAAGTTTTAAAATATTTATTTATTTCAAATATTAATCCACTTTGCTGGTCGGATGAGAAGTTTATGAGCAGATTTCTGTTTCACTTGGGCTGTGTTCACATGCATCAGTCATACCGAGGCTGCCAATTTCCTTGCAGAGTAAGGCCCTGAGCACACACACTGCGTTTTTGGTGCAGATTTGTCACAAACCTGCATGTCTATCCTTGTACCAGGAAAGTCAATGAGAATTCTGAAGTGCTGTGCACACGTTGCTTATTTTTTTCCCTTGCAGATTTGGTGCAGAAAATAATCTGCAGGCATGTCAATTGTTGGTGTCTTTTTACCTGCGTCTTTCAGTTCTTCCAGCCATTGACGCTTGGCAAAAAAGCCCCCAAAACGAGGCATGGCAAAAAAACAAAAAAAAAAAAACAACTTACTACAAGAAGACAAAAATACAATGATTTTTTTGTGTACTTTTCTGCAGGCAGATGCAGATTTGGCGCAGAAAATTTCTGCAGCAAATACTCAGCGTGCGCACATAGCCTTAAGCTATGTTCACACATTGCTTTTTTGCTGTTTTTTTTTCTGCAGCAAAACCTGCTACCTTGGCAACAAAAAAGCAGCTTCCAAAAAATTGTTTTGCTGCATTTTTTTTTGCTTTGTTTTCGGTGAGTAATTTGTCTACTGTACATGTCTAAATAAAGTTAGTTTCATTCACCACCAAAGCAGCAAAAATTGAGTAAAAAAGCAGCAAAAATTGAGCAAAAAAAAAAAAAAAAAAAAAGTAAAAAAGCTGCTAAAAATGAGTAAAAAAGCAAAAATTGCATGACTTTCAATGGTGAAAAATGCAGCAAAAACGGCGAAAGAATTGACAAAATTCTTCTTTCAAAAAAGCGACAGGAAAAAAAAAACAAGTGTGTGCAGATTTCTGAAATCTCATAGGCTTTGCTGGTTTTGTAAAAAATAGCTTTTAAATTTCCATAAAGCTCAAAAAAACAAACAAAATACAACGTGTGACCATAGGCCAACACAACAGCCATTCATCTGCAAAACTGCTACTGATCATAATGGAAACAGCCTGCAATAAGAAGCGATTGTGCACAGAAACATTAGAAAAGCCACAGCATGTCCGCTGTATGTGAATTCCGCCTTCAGGTTTTGATAAGCACCTGGTGGGGAAAAAAAAAATAAAAAAGTGCCTGGTGCTTATTGGAAGTGGATCCTGTGGGAATTTGGCACAGATCTAAAAGGCTGCAAAAAGTTCCAAAACTATTAGAAAACTTTTCCAAAACAACTTTGCAGAAGTAAAAACTTCACAAAGAGGAAGCGTTTCCTGAAGCGGAAAAACACGCTGTTTTTGACTGCTGAAAAAAATCTGGACCGATTCTGCACCAGGAGCCCCCGCTGCCGCCCCTATATATATATATATTTATGTGACATTCTGCACCAGGAGCCCCCGCTGCTGCCCCTAAACATACGTGACATTCTGCACCAGGAGCCCCCGCTGCTGCCCCTAAACATACGTGACATTCTGCACCAGGAGCCCCTGCTGCCGCCCCTATACATACATGACATTCTGCACCAGGAGCCCCCGCTGCCGCCCATATACATACATGACATTCTGCACCAGGAGCCCCCGCTGCCGCCCCTATACATACGGGACATTCTGCACCAGGAGCCCCCGCTGCCGCCCCTATACATACGTGACATTCTGCACCAGGAGCCCCTGCTGCCGCCCCTATACATACATGACATTCTGCACCAGGAGCCCCCGCTGCCGCCCATATACATACATGACATTCTGCACCAGGAGCCCCCGCTGCCGCCCCTATACATACGTGACATTCTGCACCAGGAGCCCCTGCTGCCGCCCCTATACATACATGACATTCTGCACCAGGAGCCCCCACTGCCGCCCCTAAACATATGTGACATTCTGCACCAGGAGCCCCCGCTGCCACCCCTAAACATATGTGACATGCTGCACCAGGAGCCCCCGCTGCCGCCCCTAAACATATGTGACATTCTGCACTAGGAGCCCCCGCTGCCGCCCCTAAACATATGTGACATTCTGCACCAGGAGCCCCCGCTGCCGCCCCTAAACATATGTGACATTGTGCACCAGGAGCCCCCGCTGCCGCCCCTATACATACGGGACATTCTGCACCAGGAGCCCCCGCTGCCGCCCCTATACATACGTGACATTCTGCACCAGGAGCCCCCGCTGCCGCCCCTAAACATATGTGACATTCTGCACCAGGAGCCCCCGCTGCCGCCCCTATACATACGGGACATGCTGCACCAGGAGCCCCCGCTGCCGCCCCTATACATACGGGACATTCTGCACCAGGAGCCCCCGCTGCCGCCCCTATACATACATGACATTCTGCACCAGGAGCCCCCGCTGCCGCCCCTAAACATATGTGACATTCTGCACCAGGAGCCCCCGCTGCCGCCCCTATACATACGGGACATGCTGCACCAGGAGCCCCCGCTGCCGCCCCTATACATACATGACATTCTGCACCAGGAGCCCCCGCTGCCGCCCCTATACATACGGGACATTCTGCACCAGGAGCCCCCGCTGCCGCCCCTATACATACGGGACATTCTGCACCAGGAGCCCCCGCTGCCGCCCCTATACATACGGGACATTCTGCACCAGGAGCCCCCGCTGCCGCCCCTATACATAAGGGACATTCTGCACCAGGAGCCCCCGCTGCCGCCCCTATACATACGTGACATTCTGCACCAGGAGCCCCCGCTGCCGCCCCTATACATACGGGACATTCTGCACCAGGAGCCCCCGCTGCCGCCCCTATACATACATGACATTCTGCACCAGGAGCCCCCGCTGCCGCCCCTATACATACGGGACATGCTGCACCAGGAGCCCCCGCTGCCGCCCCTATACATACGTGACATTCTGCACCAGGAGCCCCCGCTGCCGCCCCTATACATACGTGACATTCTGCACCAGGAGCCCCCGCTGCCGCCCCTATACATACGGGACATGCTGCACCAGGAGCCCCCGCTGCCGCCCCTATACATACGGGACATTCTGCACCAGGAGCCCCCGCTGCCGCCCCTATACATACGGGACATTCTGCACCAGGAGCCCCCGCTGCCGCCCCTATACATAAGGGACATTCTGCACCAGGAGCCCCCGCTGCCGCCCCTATACATACGTGACATTCTGCACCAGGAGCCCCCGCTGCCGCCCCTATACATACGGGACATTCTGCACCAGGAGCCCCCGCTGCCGCCCCTATACATACGGGACATTCTGCACCAGGAGCCCCCGCTGCCGCCCCTATACATAAGGGACATTCTGCACCAGGAGCCCCCGCTGCCGCCCCTATACATACGTGACATTCTGCACCAGGAGCCCCCGCTGCCGCCCCTATACATACGGGACATTCTGCACCAGGAGCCCCCGCTGCCGCCCCTATACATACATGACATTCTGCACCAGGAGCCCCCGCTGCCGCCCCTATACATACGGGACATGCTGCACCAGGAGCCCCCGCTGCCGCCCCTATACATACGTGACATTCTGCACCAGGAGCCCCCGCTGCCGCCCCTATACATACGTGACATTCTGCACCAGGAGCCCCCGCTGCTGCCCCTATACATACGGGACATGCTGCACCAGGAGCCCCCGCTGCCGCCCCTATACATACGTGACATTCTGCACCAGGAGCCCCCGCTGCCGCCCCTATACATGCGTGACATTCTGCACCAGGAGCCCCCGCTGCCGCCCCTATACATAAGGGACATTCTGCACCAGGAGCCCCCGCTGCCGCCCCTATACATAAGGGACATTCTGCACCAGGAGCCCCCGCTGCCGCCCCTATACATACGTGACATTCTGCACCAGGAGCCCCCGCTGCCGCCCCTATACATACGGGACATTCTGCACCAGGAGCCCCCGCTGCCGCCCCTATACATACATGACATTCTGCACCAGGAGCCCCCGCTGCCGCCCCTATACATACGGGACATGCTGCACCAGGAGCCCCCGCTGCCGCCCCTATACATACGTGACATTCTGCACCAGGAGCCCCCGCTGCCGCCCCTATACATACGTGACATTCTGCACCAGGAGCCCCCGCTGCCGCCCCTATACATACGTGACATTCTGCACCAGGAGCCCCCGCTGCCGCCCCTATACATACGGGACATGCTGCACCAGGAGCCCCCGCTGCCGCCCCTATACATACGTGACATTCTGCACCAGGAGCCCCCGCTGCCGCCCCTATACATGCGTGACATTCTGCACCAGGAGCCCCCGCTGCCGCCCCTATACATAAGGGACATTCTGCACCAGGAGCCCCCGCTGCCGCCCCTATACATAAGGGACATTCTGCACCAGGAGCCCCCGCTGCCGCCCCTATACATACATGACATTCTGCACCAGGAGCCCCCGCTGCCGCCCCTATACATACGGGACATTCTGCACCAGGAGCCCCCGCTGCCGCCCCTATACATACGGGACATTCTGCACCAGGAGCCCCCGCTGCCGCCCCTATACATACGGGACATGCTGCAGCCAGTGACTGGCAAAGCTTTGTTGCAGGCACAATACGCTGCGCCCTATTATTTATTGTGCCGCAAGATCAAATAGAAAACCACATATGGAAATCCTGAATGAAAACAAAAGGCCGAGGAAAGCGGCAGCACTGATTAACCGCCTGCGTGCCGGAGCATTATACAGCGGGGCCGGAGCATTATACAGCGGGGCCGGAGCATTATACAGCGGGGCCGGAGCATTATACAGCGGGGCCGGAGCATTATACAGCGGGGCCGGAGCATTATACAGGGGCCGGAGCATTATACAGGGGCCGGAGCATTATACAGGGGCCGGAGCATTATACAGCGGGGCCGGAGCATTATACAGCGGGGCCGGAGCATTATACAGCGGGGCCGGAGCATTATACAGCGGGGCCGGGGCATTATACAGCGGGGCCGGAGCATTATACAGCGGGGCCGGAGCATTATACAGCGGGGCCGGAGCATTATACAGCGGGGCCGGGGCATTATACAGCGGGGCCGGAGCATTATACAGCGGGGCCGGAGCATTATACAGGGGCTGGGGGACGCGGCCACAGTCACTGCGAGATTGAAAATTAAGTTTTGTCACATCCCCAAAAAGTCACAACTCACAAGTCCTGCCCAGCAAAGGAGGGGGCAGGGAGCGCTACAAGCAGCAGCTGAGTCACATTACACCGCTCACCATGCATCACCCGCGGTATCACTGCAGCACAGCCAGGTAAGAGCTCAGCTCTCTGCTCCTCTCCTCTCCATGCTTTTGTGTTTGTTACTTTACATTGATTGGGTTATTTTGTTGCTTTTTTATGTCTTTTGCTTCTGACAATAATAAGTCCAGAAGCTGCGGAGTCCGGGGCTCGGGGAGGGGGGTGCTCGCTGCTCTCTGTCCTCCAATAACAGCGGAATAATACATCCTACATAGATTTCCTTACCTCTCTGGGAAATGTCAAATATTAGTATGTGGTTTTTTTTTCTTTTAATTACAAAAATACTCAGGCTGTGCACACTGCGGATTGTTACAAAACCTGAAAACTTTCCTGACTCAGGCAAAGTGAAGGAGAATCCTCAGTCTCCTGCACAGCTTGGATTGTCTCAGTGCAGATTTGGAGCAGGATGCCAATTCTTTCAGTTTTCGCTGCAGATTTCACCTGTGTTGATGAATGGGAAAAATATGCAGCAAAAAAAAAAAGAAATAAAAATGCAGGTTTTTGCCTTTGTGATTTTCCTGCCAAGATATGGAGAGATTTATGTGCCACATGCTTTATACACTTTTTGTTTTGTTTTTTTAACTTTTATATTTATAATGTGTGTGTGTGTGTGTGTGTGTAATATATAATATATATTATTGCAAATTTTATTTTTTTTTACTTTGTGATTTGTCATATGTATCCCTACAATGTATATATCTTTAGACATGTTGGTGCATATGACTTTTGGTTAAGAAATATCTCTATAATTCCCAAAATATTTACTGTAATGCTTATTATACATCCTGGTATTATTTGCTTGTTGTACACATATCATACAGGTAAACTCAGAAAATATTGCCGTGTGATTCTGGGGTAACGGTACCCGTTGCACAAGCACTATATTATTTATACAGAGTGTGTGTGTGTGTGTGTGTGTGTGTGTGTGTGTGTGTATAGAGATATATCATATTTCTCTCTCATGAGGGATAAAATCCATAGATGGAGTTAATGTGGTGTTTCATACAGGTTTGACATTGCGCATATTATTTATATATATATAATTATAAAAATGTCTATGGATTTTATCTGTGTGTGTGTGTATATATATATATATTATAGGAAATTTCTCACCCACACATACTGAACTTGTAGACAGTATCCCTTACTGTTTAGGTAATTCCCAATCTCCGCATAAAAAAACAAACACAGGGTGTAAACATACCCTAAGGCTACGTTCCTTCCCACTATGGGCTTTTGATGAGTTTTGGTAATGATTAAAGGGAATCTGTCACCAGATTTTTGTTACCACATCCAAGACAGAGATCCTGATTCCAGCGATGTGTCACTTAGGGCCGTTTCAGATCAGCGGTATTCTGCCGCACTCGCAGATCCGGCACAAGGGCAGTACAGTACTTTGCAGTTCTCAGACAGTGCGGCAAGCCCCGGTCACATGCTGTCACATTTTCCGGTCACATGACCCTATGTGCCCGGATCTTGCCAGTGAACTGTAAAGTACTGTACTGCCCTTATGCCGGATCTGCGAGGGCGGCAGAATACCGCTGATCTGAAACGGCCCTTACTGAGCTGTTTGCTGTCATTCTGGTAAAATCAGTGTTTTCTCTGCTGCAGATCTAGCAGTTAGGCCTTGGTTCCACCTGCGCATAGCTTCTGATGTGAGAGCATCGGAAGTGATATGCTAAATACTCTCTGCTGCAAGTGTCAGCCGAGGGCCATATGACTGTGATGTGATCTTGTGATCGGGTCACAGCTGTGGAGGAGAGGGGGGGAGCACTTTCTCCCTCTCCTCCGCTGTCTGTCTCTGCGTACTGTCACTGCAGTTGGATGACATGTGAATGCAGTGCAATGTTTCACACGCACCCATAGACTTGTATGGGGGTGCGTGAGCCGAGACTCGCTGCCAAACACATCATATTGCGATTCATTTCTCAGGCTGATATGGCAGGAGAAATCAATCGCACATGGACGCTGCCCCATAGTGTTGCACTGGTGCGAGTGCAATCTGATGTTTTATTGGAATGCACTTGTCCGTACAAAACACACGTGGAGCTGAGGCCTTAAAATCCATTCCATGTGTCCCAATGGGGGTGTTGCAGATGCACAGTGTGTGCACGAGCCGCAGATACCTTCCCGTGATTAGTTTTTGGCGTTCTGTATTTTCACTGCATGAAAAACGCAGTGTCTTCCAGTTCCAGCAAAGCCGAGTGTCATTAGCTTAATCCATCGGATTGTCCCGTGTGACCCCGGTCTTGTGCTTTGCAGTTTGTGCCCAATAGGATCGCTAATACGATCGTTCTCTGCCCATGCAGTATCATGTTATCCGTAACCAATAATGCTTTTTGCTCCGCCCCTTTTCTCATTGATTGCCGCCCTGGTGAGAGCAGCCGATAATCCGGCATTGGTGTTCTAAGAACGTTCATTCCCCAATTATTGTCTTGCCTAAATGGACCATCATGCAGTGGATTTTCAGTACTTTTGCCCTCGGACCATTGATATTCAATGAGGGAGAGCAGATGGTCAGCTTTTTGTTTTTTTTCTTCTCATCTAGATTCTGGATGAGCAAAAAGTCGCAGCATGCTGTGATTGTGTGCGAGAGCAGTGTCACTCGCACCCATACAAGTTTATGGGTGCGAGTGAAACATTGGACTGCACACGGGTGACACCGGAGTGCAGTGCGATAATTGCATGAGCTGATAATAGAAGAGATTAATCCCTCCATCTCCTCTGCAGCTGTGATTTGATCACTGTATAATAACATTCGGATCACACTGGCTGCAGAGCGGGAGCCGAGGGTCATTGGCATATCGCACCGGATGCCATACGCTCGTGTGAATCCAGCCTTAGTCCTCCGTTGGACACCATAGCTTTATCCCTTATGCAAAAAACCCTCCGTCATCAATGTTGTCTAGTTTCATTAACGTTTGGTCAGTGAGTTAGATTTTACCATCAGGTACATTAGTTGTTGTCGGATGGAAAAAACAACCGGCGTCTCCTGTCAAAGTCCATGAAAAAGAGGCAACAAATGAATGGATGCTCTGTTTTGCTTTTTTTGTTTTTTTTAGTCCCCCCAACAGACCCATAGACCTGAATTGGGGAGTTTGATTCTAGAAGGGGCACTTTGCACACTACGACATCGCAGGTGCGATGTCGGTGGGGTCAAATCGAAAGTGACGCACATCCGGCGTCGCTGTCGACATCGCAGTATGTGAATCCTTTTACATACGATTAACGAGCGCAAAAGCGTCATTATCGTATGATCGGTGTAGGGTCCGACATTTCCATAATTTCGCAGCAGCGACGGTACGATGTTGTTCCTCGTTCCAGCAGGTGTACCGCCCCGCGGGCTCGGCTGCGACCACCGAGCCACTCTGATCCGTGCTCGTACTGCGGGTGGTGGCTCGAGCCTCTCACGGACCCGGGGGTCACGTCGCTCTGCAAGGGAGTTGGCGCTACACGCGGTGACTTGGGTGAGGTTTGGTTTGGGATGTTAGTTAGTGACACCACCCACGGGTTGTGATTGTAGACACCACCGCTGCGGTGACGGTATGGGGGGGCTCCCGGGAGTGGTGTAATGGTGCAGCTAGGTGTTGACCCCTCCATGGGTAGGGGGTGTTGGGCCCGGTAGGCGAGGGCCAGGGTGCAGGGTGAAGTGTTGCGGTGCAGTGCGGTGCGGTGCCTGATGGCACTGGTGTACTCACTCTGACACAAGACACTGGAGTCTCTGGTAAACCAAACGGAGTGATGAACGGGGCCTGCAGCCGGCTGCAGCTTCTCCCAGAATAGGTTGGTGGTTTCCGCCTTTCTCCTGCACCTCTGTGTGTAAATGTTTGACTCCTATGCCTAGACACCGGTAGTCCGCTCCCCGACTTGTATATGCCGTAGGAGCCCGTTTGCCCGCAGACGCTGGCCCTTTGGGTCTCTATGCCTTGGCTGTATGGTTGGGCTGTTGTCTTCTAACGGGACTTGTGTGGGATATGTCCTTAAGTCCAGCCCGCAATCAGTTGATTCGACTCGGCCCTGTTGATTCAGGGCTTTGTACTGGTCGGAGTACCCTGCCTGGTTCTCCGGTATCCAGTTGGCTCCCCGGTTCGGTTCCGGCGGGCCATTACCCTGTCCCGGTCCCTTACGGTTCCACCGGTCGTCTTCCCGGTCTCCTGCAGGCGGCCACCACTGTCTGCCTCCTTGCCAATGGTGACTGGGCCCCGACCCAGCCACCTGGTAGTCTCTTGGCAGTCTGGACATAGGACTGCCCGTGAACTTGTCTGCTCTACACCTCCTCCAGACTACTCTCTTCTAGAGCTTGAACTTGACTACTTGTTTTCCCGCCTCCAGGCCTGTGAACTCCTTGGTGGGCGGAGCCAACTGCCTGGCTCCACCCCCCCTGGTGTGGACATCAAACCTGGAGGGTGGTGACAAGGCTTTTAGTTTGACTGGTGTTACCTAATCGGGAGGGGGGTGTGGTGTTGTGTGTGACTATCTGGGACGACCCGACTAGTCCGGGGCGTCACACAGGCAGCACACATCGCTGTGTGTGAAGCCGTAGGAGCGAGGAACATCTCCTTACCTGCGTCCACCGGCTATGCAGAAGGAAGGAGGTGGGCGGGATGTTTACATCCTGTTCATCTCCGCTCCTATTGGCCGCCTGCCGTGTGACGCCGCACGACCCGCCCCCTTAGGAAGGATGCGGTTCGACGGCCAGTGCGACATCGCAGGGCAGGTAAGTGCATGTGAAGCTGCCGTAGCGATAATGTTCGCTACGGCAGCAATCACAAGGATATCGCTGCTACGACGGGGGCGGGGACTATCGCGCTCGGCATCGCAGCATCGGCTTGCGATGTCGTAGTGTGCAAAGTATCCCTTAGTCAATCACTCCTCTATCTTTTTCTGTGAACCCCCTCAGTCTGCAAGGATACACAGACAGATCCACAAACTGTAGTAGGTACGAGCTCTATCCATGAAATCTACAGATGGGGATTTTCTCGTCCGAGTTCTTCTTACATCTTAGGCTAGGTTCACATTTCCGTTGTTTTTCATCAGTTACATGCATTTCTTGACGCTTGTGACTGATTCGTTGTACAACGGATGACAAGAATAAGAATTCATTTTCGGACTCCGTTGTAAAACGTGAGAGAGAGAACGATCGGCTGATCACCCGGCCGCCGGCTTTTGAGAGCGAACAGATCTCCCGGCGGCCGGCTAATGAGAGCGATCAGCCGATCGCTCTCATTAGCCGTCCACCGGGTGATCAGCCGATCGCTCACAGCAGTCGGCCGCCGGGTGATCAGCCGATCGCTCACAGCAGTCGGCCGCCGGGTGATCAGCCGATCGCTCACAGCAGTCGGCCGCCGGGTGATCAGCCGATCGCTCACAGCAGTCGGCCGCCGGGTGATCAGCCGATCGCTCACAGCAGTCGGCCGCCGGGTGATCAGCTAATCGTTCGGCCGCCGAGAGAGAGCATGCGCAGCGGAATCAAAAGGATTCCGATGCTCAAAAAACGCTACATGCTGCGTTGCTGCCGCCCGACGGTCAGTCGTTCCACGACTGATCAGTCAGGTGGAGGATGCAACGTAGCGTCATCAGTCACAATCCGCCGCTCATACAAGTCTATGGGAGCAACGGAATCCTCCAAATGGATTCCGTTGTTTACCAAAGCCGCGGATTGTGACTAATACAAATTGCCGGAAATGTGAACCTAGCCTTAAGGAGACCAGTAACGCTCGTTTCCTGATTTTGTTTGACTTGCTAAGGCCTCCTTCACACATCCATGCAAAAAACAACACCTAAGGGTAGGCCATCAATATAAAAGTAGTGGACAACCTCTTTTAAGAGATTGGCCACTATTTATTTTTGAGAAGGCCTATCCCTAAAGTATGGCTGACAGTATTGGATCGGTGTCACAGTGACACCTTTCACCACCACCAATCGGCTGTTATTGGCAACAGCAGAAAGTTCTCGGATGCAACTGAGGCTCCCATAGGGTCGTCGCCTGGCCGCGGTTCTTCTGCTGGCTCTTTACTAGGCAATGTCCCACTAGCCAGATTCCTACTCCACACTGATGAGGGGCAAATACCTCGAAACGGCTGTCTGTGGATGGATACCATGTTTGGCATAGGTGGTCTCCTTGACTGGAGACTGCCCTTCCCGTGGTTGTTCCTTCCCGGTGAAAGACCTGGCTAGTTTCCTGCCAGCGTTGAGAAACATGTGATGGTGTCTCCGCAGGCCTTCTTGATTTGAATATTTCCCAGGGGTCATTGCTCTAGAATCACTGCGTTGAGAAACACGTGATGGTGTCTCCGCAGTGGTGGATGTTGATCTCCCTAAGGTCAACCATCCTTGCTCACATATCCCTAAAGTATGACTGACAGTATTGGATCGGTGTCACAGTGACACCTTTCACCACCACCAATCGGCTGTTATTGGCAACAGCAGAAAGTTCTCGGATAAAACTGAGGCTCCCATAGGGTCGTCGCCTGGCCGCGGTTCTTCTGCTGGGTCGCCGCGGTGGCCTTACCCGGTTCCGTGACCCTGGGGGTCAATAAAAGGCTGGGGATGGGGACAATGGGGGTAGTTATTTGTGACACCACCCATGGTGTGCAGCCAAGGTTAGCCGCCGCTGCGGGATCGCTTCTCTCTTCTGGGGCAAAGGACTATGCAGCTCAGTTGGTACAGCTCTCCACAGGCAGAGCTATGCCCCAGGGAGAATGGTGGTGATAGTAGTCTCTGTTCAGGGGCGCGATGCTAGAAGCACTGTCATGAAAAGGGACGACGCAGCTGGTGCAGTTCAAGGTCTTTACTTGGTAGAAGCACATCGCCCTTGGAGCACTGGGCTACGCTGTGATGGGCCTCAGCCGATCCCGGAAACTTCGGAGGTCGAGGCCAGTGTTCCCTTCTGTGCGTCACCTTTCGACGGTTTCCCTCCACCCCCAGCTCCTGGGCCGTGGAACGGGTCACAGGTGACTTCTGCACTCCCTGTGAACTCTGGGATCCCTCTTCTTTCCTAAGAACCCAGGTCGAGCCTTCAGCTCCCGACCACGGGCCCCGATCTGTCCGAGTCTTTGCTTCCTAGCTTGTCTGCTCCTGAGTGCGACCTCACGCGTACAGTATCCGGTGCTGACTGGCTTGTATGTAAAATGGTTCCTAACTTACCCTGTGGTTTCTCCCACCTCCCGGGTTCCTGACTAGTGGGCATAAAGTCCCATACCTCGTGAAGGCCACTCCAGCACCTACCCTAGCCTGGTCCCAGTGGCTGAACTCCCGTGTTTGTGTTGGTTGAGTGTGATGGTGGTTGTTACTGGTAACGACCTCCTCCATATCTGTGATGAATACTGCACCTTAAGTGAGGTGCAGTACCCTATGGTGCCTGAAGCCGCAGGGGCGCCACACAACCAGAACACAGCAGCTCTATCACTTCTATAGTGGTCATGACCGGGTACTCTACATCCTCCCCCTTATTCCAATGAACTCCCACTAATAGGTTGGATCTGCCATATCCGGACACGGCCTTTATTCTTTTGCTTCGTTCCGGCAGTATTGAAGAACGTCCGGTAATAGCTGATTGTTTGGGGTAATGGGTGTCCGACATTGATGGCCTATCCAAAGGATAACATACCGTAATTAGTGCCCAACCCCTTTAGCCCATGGGGGGATATGGAATGGCCCTTAATACATTGGAATTGCCTTTCTGTAAAAGTATGGAGGTAAGTAGCATTATAAATATATAGTAGAGTGAGATTTATGGCTCACTTTAAAAAATGGGAGGTCAAGAAGGGTTAAAACCCACCAATAAATAAGAGGAACTTGACACTCCAAAATGTTTGTTAGGAATTTATTATACAGGTAGTACAAAAAAAATAACGTTTCAACCCCTATATATGGGTCTTCATCAGACACAATAGGTACCTATACATCACAACAGTCCGATTTATTTATTTATTTTTTAAATATATATATTTTTTTCATTTAGGCTGTGTGACCACGACCAGGGTTCACAAGCTTTTGGATGTAGAGTGTTTTCACTGCATCCAAAATGCTGCGTTGTACAGAACAAGCACAGTGGATGGATTTCTAGAAATCTCCTGCCCACTGTGCATACACAACCCACAGCGAAAACTGACCTGCAGTGCGGCTTCCCGAGCTGCAGCATGTCAATTTATTGCTGCAGAGATGCAAGTGTTCACCTCAGGGCGAACAGAGAGAGACCGCAGCGCCCCTGAACCCTGATTGTGGGCATAGGAGCTGCGGTCTCCTGCGGAGAGGACATGCTGCGTCCAGGACGTATCCGGACAAGGGCACATACCCTTAAAGGGAACCTGTCGCCAGATTTGGCGACTATCAGCTGCAGCCACCACCGCTGAGCTCTTATATACAGCATTCTAACGTACTTTATATAAGAGCCCAGGCCGCGCTGTATAACATAAAAATCACTTTATAATACTCACCTAAGGGGTTGGTCCAGTCCCATGGATGTCACTGCTCTTTGGTGTGGTGCCTCTTCTTCACTGCAACGATTGCCGTCCTCCTTCTACCCAGCCCAGTGTGGATGACGCGACCTACGTCATGCACACTAGCCGGGATTGCGGTCTGGCACATGCGCACTTCTCTCTACCCTGCTGAGGACAGAGCAAAATACTGTAATGCACAGGCAAAAGGAAAGGGTAAAGACCACCTGTGCATGCGCACTACAATACTTTGATCTGCCCTGAGCCGGGCACAGAGAAGTGCGCCTGCGCAGAACTTCAGTGCCACCTAGAGTGCAAGATGTAGAATGAGTCATCCACACTGGGCTGGGAAGAAGTACGGCGATCGCTGCAGAGAGGAGGCACCAGACCGGAGAGCAGTGACACCCATCGGACCAGACCGCCCCCTAGGTATTATAAAAGTGATTTTTACTTTATACACAGTGGCCTGTGCTCTGATATACAGTTTATATACAGCTCATGTGACGCACCAGGGCTATGGGGTACTTGGTCCCCTCAGGCCGTATATGTACTGGGATGCTGTGTCACGGTTGTGTAACGGCCGATGCCCGATTCTGTGACCCTGGGGACGCTTTTTAAATGGGATTTATCTACAGGGGAGATGAAAGAGTTTGTATAGTGACGCCATTTGCGGGTTACGGTTATGGGGATGGAACCGCCGCTGCACAGTCTGTTACCTCTGGAACTGATGGTGGTGGCAGCCTGGATGGTAGGCTCTCCGCAAGTAGGGTCGGGCCCCAGGGAGTGAATGGTGTGATCCGTCGCAGAAAGAAGGGATACCACACGATGGGGATGCAGTGCAACTTCTGTTTTTACTCACGGTGATGTTGAGTTCAGGCACTGAGGATGGCTGGTTCAGACCTCTGGTCCCTTTTGTCCCAGTGCTGGTGTGGTGACCTGGTAGTCTCTTTCCCCGACACCTCTCACTGGTTGGTGGGACCCCATAGCTTGGAGCATCTGTGGGTCCTCTACTGTCTGTTGGCAGTCTCTCGTCCGTACGGCAGGCAGTGCGAACCCTGTAGGGTCGATGTTCGGTTCCGGTCCCTGGCTTAATCTTTACTGCTGGTGCCCCTGGATTCTTGGGTCAGTGAGGTCCTTGAAGGTCCCCTCACTGTGCAGGTGTTTGTCAGGTTGCCTGAAGCTGTCCCCTAACCTAGGGCCCTGTGCCCCGCCAGTGCTCTGGTTCCAGGGGTACCTGGCTGTACCCTCACTGGCAACCACTCTCCTACGCCACCTCGGTCACTGCTACACGACCCCGTCTGGAGACACGTCCGTCCCCTTCAACTGCCACTACCGGACTCTCCGTCTTTCTGTCTGTCCCCTCCCACCGTTGTCGTCTGTGGACTGGACTGGTTCCACCTCTAGTTGGCCATCCTTTGGGTCCCAGACTAGTCAGTCATCCCTAATGGGGAGTGGGAAACTGGGGATGTTATGTGATTTGGTGGCACCGGCACTGAGCTTCCAGGTCCCTGGGGGTAGGCCCTGCATCTTTGTCAGGATGCAGTACCTAGTAGTAGATGGGTTTAGGGGTGCCACACTCATAGTCGCTAAATCTGGTGACAGGTTCCCTTTAAAGGCATATCCTGTCCAAGAATCTATTGTCTGATGAAGACCCAAATATAGGGGTCAAAATGTTGTCATTTTTTTTTTTTTTTTTTAATTTCCTATATAATAAATTCCTTACCATTTTGGAGTGCCAAGTTTTTCTTTTATATATAAACTAGCTGTACTACCCGGCTTCGCCCGGGTTAATAACTGCTGTTAACAAAATAGAATGTATTAACAAAAATGTATTCTGCACACAAAAACCACAAAACAAATAGATATAAATGTAATTATGTTTGTCTCCCCCTCTGTATCTCTCTCTCTCTTTGTCTGTCTCATTCCCTGTCTGTCTCGTTCCCTGTCTGTCTCGTTCCCTGTCTGTCTCGTTCCCTGTCTGTCTCGTTCCCTGTCTGTCTCGTTCCCTGTCTGTCTCGTTCCCTGTCTGTCTCGTTCCCTGTCTGTCTCGTTCCCTGTCTGTCTCGTTCCCTGTCTGTCTCGTTCCCTGTCTGTCTCGTTCCCTGTCTGTCTCGTTCCCTCTCGTTCCCTCTCGTTCCCTCTCGTTCCCTCTCGTTCCCTCTCGTTCCCTCTCGTTCCGTCTCGTTCCGTCTCGTTCCGTCTCGTTCCGTCTCGTTCCGTCTCGTTCCCTCTCGTTCCGTCTCGTTCCGTCTCGTTCCGTCTCGTTCCCTCTCGTTCCCTCTCGTTCCGTCTCGTTCCCTCTCGTTCCCTCTCGTTCCGTCTCGTTCCCTCTCGTTCCCTCTCGTTCCCTCTCGTTCCCTCTCGTTCCCTCTCGTTCCCTCTCGTTCCCTCTCGTTCCCTCTCGTTCCCTCTCGTTCCCTCTCGTTCCCTCTCGTTCCCTCTCGTTCCCTCTCGTTCCCTCTCGTTCCCTCTCGTTCCCTCTCGTTCCCTCTCGTTCCCTCTCGTTCCCTCTCGTTCCCTCTCGTTCCCTCTCGTTCCCTCTCGTTCCCTCTCGTTCCGTCTCGTTCCCTCTCGTTCCCTCTCGTTCCCTCTCGTTCCGTCTCGTTCCGTCTCGTTCCGTCTCGTTCCGTCTCGTTCCGTCTCGTTCCGTCTCGTTCCGTCTCGTTCCCTCTCGTTCCCTCTCGTTCCGTCTCGTTCCGTCTCGTTCCGTCTCGTTCCGTCTCGTTCCGTCTCGTTCCCTCTCGTTCCGTCTCGTTCCCTCTCGTTCCCTCTCGTTCCGTCTCGTTCCCTGTCTGTCTCGTTCCGTCTCTTTGTCTGTGTCTGTCTCTTTACCTGTCTCGTTCCGTCTTTGTCTGTGTCTGTCTCTTTACCTGTCTCGTTCCGTCTTTGTCTGTGTCTGTCTCTTTACCTGTCTCGTTCCGTCTTTGTCTGTGTCTGTCTCTTTACCTGTCTCGTTCCGTCTTTGTCTGTGTCTGTCTTTTTGTGTCCGCCTCTTTCCCTGGCTGCATTGTGACATGCCGACATTCCATATAAGGGCGTGGCAGCGCATTCTTCTGAAGTTCTGGCTGCACTGTGGCTCCCAGCTCCATTCACTTTAATGGAGGCAGGTTTTTTGGCGAATAACTGTAAAGCGCGGGGTTAAAATTTCCCCTCAAAACATAGCCTATGACGCTCTCGGGGTCCAGATGTGTGAGTGTGCAAAATTTTGTGGCTGTAGCTGCGACGGTGCAGATGCCAATCCCGGACACACACACACACACACACACACACACACACCTTTATATATTAGCTATATAGTCATCTGTGACTATCTACATCACCAAATCACTTTAAATATGACTTTTTTTATTTTTTAAATTATTATTTCAAAATTTGTGCAACTTTTTGTATTTATGTGCATAAGAGCCCATATATTACAACCTGTGATTGTGTTCTCTCTATCCCAGCATGAATATTATTCCTATGGGAGACTTGTCACCAGCCCAACTGGATTATTTCTGGAGTCTATTCCTTTTAATGTATTCCCCATCTTTCCGTGTCACGTGGGGGCCTCACGATATCCTGGATGCTTATATTCTGGGATCGGTTCCATGGGAAGTTTTATTATTAACCCTCGGGGGCTAAAAATCTCCATGCCCCCCCCCCCCCAACCCCCACGTCGTATGATGGACACACAGGTGCAAGGCTCTTTATATAGGACATGGCTGGCTCTGGTAACCCAATATGCCGTTTCCATTGAACGACACCAAGCGGAGACATTGAGAAGTGCGTACAATGTATACACTTATTGAATAGAATATTTATATAATGTGTCACACGAAGAATGAAGCTTTCTCTGCTGAAACCTAAACACTCCTCCGAGCTTTTGCTGCTCATTATCCCGTCTCGGGTCTATACTTTCCCGGCATTGTTTCGCCCTTTGTTCTGGTAACGTCTGAAGTTTCTGTGGTTTCACGTCGCAGCCCTGGAGCTTTTTGGGAGGAAATAACAGGATAGAGAACAAACCGAGTGCAGTATAGGGAAACACCCACTGTAACATATAACAACAACTCAAATAGAGAAGAATGGCGATAAAACCCAATTACCGTAATTAAAACTGAATTTTATTTAGAATATATAATATTAAAATTATTAAAAAAAACAAGAAGTCCATATATAGGGATGGCTACTACAACGTTTTTATAGTATAATATTCAAGCAATTAGTGATGCCAAATTATTTACAAGGTAACATAAGGGGGAAAGGAAGGATATGGTAACAGTAAAATGGAAAAAAAATATTTTTAAGATATAATGCACAGTACATAACTTAATATGCCAGTGCTAATCAATGTATACAAGTTCTAATACAATAAGTATTCCTCAACCAATGTCCCATGATGAAGAGGTGAAACGCGCGTTGGGGGCCAGGGAGGCTTTATATCACAATTTTGACGAATTAGTACTATTAATGGTTGCCTTTCAGAACCGTGTGGATATAAAGTGCTGGCCAAAAGTATTGGCACCCCTGCAATTCTGTCAGAGAATACTCAGTTTCTTCCTGAACATGATTACAAACACAAATTCTTATCTTCATTTATTTTGCTTGCCATGAAAAAAACACAAAAGAGAATGAAACAAAAATAAAATCATTGATCATTTCACACAAAACTCCAAAAATGGGCCAGACAAAAGTATTGTCACCCTTAGCCTAATACTTGGTTGCACAACCTTTAGTCAAAATAACTGCGCACAACCGCTTCCGGTAACCATCAATGAGTTTCTTACAATGCTCTGCTGGAATTTTAGACCATTCTTCTTTGGCAAACTGCTCCAGGTCCCTGAGATTTGAAGGGGGCCTTCTCCAAACTGCCATTGTGAGATCTCTCCACAGGTGTTCTATGGGGTTCAGGTCTGGACTCATTGCTGGCCACTTTAGTAGTCTCCAGTGCTTTCTCTCAAACCATTTTCTAGTGCTTTTTGAAGTGTGTTTTGGGTCATTGTCCTGCTGGAAGACCCATGACCTCTGAGAGAGACCCAGCTTTCTCACACTGGGCCTTACATTATGCTGCAAAATTTGTTGGTAGTCTTCAGACTTCATAATGCCATGCACACGGTCAAGCAGTCTAGTGCCAGAGGCAGCAAAGCAACCCCAAAACATCAGGGAACCTCTGCCATGTTTGACTGTAGGGACCCTGTTCTTTTTTTCTTTGAATGCCTCTTTATTTTCCCTGTAAACTCTATGTTGATGGCTTTTCCCAAAAAGCTCTACTTTTTGTCTCATCTGACCACAGAACATTCTTCCAAAACGTTTTAGGCTTTCTCAGGTAGGTTTTGGCAAACTCCAGCCTGGTTAGTTTATGTCTCGGGGTAAGAAGTGGGGTCTTCCTGGGTATCCTACCATACAGTCCCTTTTCATTCAGACGCCGACGGATAGTATGGGTTGACACTGTTGTACCCTCGGACTGCAGGGCAGCTTGAACTTGTTTGGATGTTAGGGGGGCTTTACACGTTGCGACATCGCTACCGATATATCATCGTGGTCACATCGTTAGTGACGCACATCCGGCGCCGTTAGCGACATTGCAACGTGTAAATCCTAAGTGCGACGGTGAATGAGCACAGAAGCGTAAAAAAATCGCTGATCTGTGTAACGTCGTTCATTTCCATAATGTTGCTACATCAGGAGATACGATGTTTGTCGTTCCTGCAGCACCACATATCGCTGTGTGTGAAGCTGCAGGAACGACAAACCTCTCCTTACCTGCGTCCACCAGCATTGCGGAAGGAAGGAGGTGGGCGGGATCTTACATCCCGCTCACCTCCGCCCCTCCGTTTCTATTGGGCGGCCACTTAGTGACGTCGCTGTGACGCCGAACGCACCTCCCTCTTGAAGGAGGGATTGTTTGGCGGTCATAGCGATGTAGCTGAGCAGGTATGTGCGTGTGACGCTGCCGTAGCGACAATGTTCGCTACGGCAGCAATCACAAGATATCGCATGTACGATGGGGGCCGGTGCTATCGCGCTGGACATCGCTAGCAAATGCTAGCGATGTCGCAACGTGTAAAGTACCCTTAGGGCTGCTTCTCACTTGCGAGTTTCTCGCAGTAGAGCAATGCGAGAAAAACTTGTATTGGAATCGGACACATGTTAGTGAATGATTCAGCTCTCATCTGCGTTTTTTTTCTCAGTCCAAATCGGACTGAGAAAAAAATCGCAGCATGCTGCTTTTTTGCGAGTTTCTCGCACCATTTGTCCCAATGATTTCCTATGGAAGGGGATTAAAAGTAGGATCACACACGCGCACCAGCGTTCACATTTGCGAGTGTGGCAGTAACTTCGCTCATTAAATATTCAACAGATGAATGTGACATCACATTCCCAAAGGTAAATTAAATGACACATGTGTAATAGCTTTTATATAATTAAGATGTTGCATGAAACTAGCATCGCAAACGCGACACACACGCGAGCAAAACGCATCGCACTTGCGTTGCACTCGCACCTAACGTGAACTAAAATCAGCCGAGTTTTTTTCAGCCCAGTCGGACCGATTTTACTCGCATAGATGTGTTTCCAGCCTTAGTCGAGGTTCTTTATCCACCATCCGCACAATCTTGCGTTGAAATCTCTCGGCAATTTTTCTTTTCCTTCCACATCTAGAGAGATTAGCCACAGTGCCATGGGATTTACACTTCTTGATGACACTGTGCACTGTAGACACAGGAACTTTCAGGTCTTTGGAGATGGACTTGTAGCCTTGAGATTGCTCATGCTTACTCACAATTTGGATTCTCAAGTCCTCAGACAGTTCTTTGGTCTTTCTTTTCTCCATGCTCAATGTGGTGCACACAAGGACACAGGACAGAGGTTGAGTCAACTTTAATCCATGTCACCTGCTGCAAGTGTGATTTAGTTATTGCCAGCACCTGTTAGGTGCCACAGGTAAGTTACAGGCGCTATTACTTACACAAATTAGAGGAGCATCACATGATTTTTCAAACAGTGCCAATACTTTTGTCCACCCCCTTTTTTATGTTTGGTGTGGAATTATATCCAATTTGACTTTATGACAATTTTTTTTTTCCACTGAAGACAAATTAAATGAAGATAATAATACCAAAGCATTTGTGATTTCAATCATTTTCAAAAATAAACTGAGTATTATCTGACAGAATTGCAGGGGTGCCAATACCTTTGGCCAGCACTGTATGGATGGATATTGGTACTGGTTATGCACATGAGTTGGTTGAGGGTTACTTATTTTATTATTATTATTATTATTAATAATAATAATAATAATATTATTTATTATTCATTGATTAGAACTGGCAAAATGTTACCCTCTATGTACTGTGCATTATATCTAATATATATATATATATATATTTTTTTTTTTCATTTTACCAAATTTTTCCTTTCCCCTTATGGTACCTTGTCAATAATTTGGCATCATTAATTGTATGAATATCATTAAACTATTACGTTGTGGTGTAGCCTTCCCTATATATGGACTTCTTGCTTTTTAATAATTTTAATATTGTTTTTATATATTCCACTACTAGGACAACCCCTTCTGATTCCACATGTTTCCCCCTAGTAAAATGAAAAAGCCTATACTCACCTCTGTGTGTGTGTGTGTGGTACGGTTCCAGCGGTGCCATAGGTCACGTGACGTCACATGAGCCTCGTGTCCAATCAGCACCGGTATCTGTCTCCCCGCCTTCAGACAGAGGAGCAATCAACAGGAAGTGAGCAACAGCCACAGCACTCACTTCCTGTTGATTCATTCGTTTGTCCGAAGGTGGGGAGACAGAAACCGAAACTGATTGGATGAGGGGCTCATGTGACAGCACAACTTCACGTGAGCCATGGCACCTCTGTAGAGGAGTATAGGCTTTTTTATTTTACCTCGGTGAAACATGGAATCAGAAGTGGGTTGTCCAAGTAGTGGACAAACCCTCTAACTGCCTCAGGTCCAAGGCTGTGTCTCCCCTGCTACCCCGATCTCTGGCTACAGTAGTATAGGAAATTGTTTTAAAGGGAACCTGTCGGGTGCAATATGCACCCAGAACCACGAGCAGTTCTTGGTGTATATTGCTAATCCCTGCCTAACTGTCCCTGTATGTAGTAGACAAAGAGTAATAGATAAAGAGATCTATAGAAAAAAAATTGTAAAGATCCTTTATGATATGCTAATGAGCTCAGGGACTAGTCCTAAGGGCGTTAGTTCCTGCGCTCATTCTGCCCTCTTAGCATGTTAGTGCGCCTATAGGGACGTGCTAACATGCTATTCAATGACCCCTGTCTAGAGTCCTCATCAGCGGTGACACTCGTACCTGTGCCCGCTGTCACTGCCTCAGATGCCGGGCTTAGGGTCGGTGCACATGATCAGAAGTCACTGCACTATGCACGCTATGAAGCCGTGTGTACACGTCCCAACTTCAGAGAGGTCTACTGCGCATGACCGGAAGTGCTGGGGACTTCTGATCATGCACATTGACTCTAAACATGGTGTCTGAGTCAGTGACAGCGGACACAGGTACACGCATCACTGCCAATAATGACACAGGGCATTGAATAGCATGGTAGTACACCCCTGTGGGTGTGCTAACATGCTAAGAGGGCGGAATGAGCACAGGAACTAACGCCCTTGGGACTAGTCCTCGCGCTCATTAGCATATCCTAAAGGATCTTTACAAATACTTTTTCTAAAGATCTCTTTATCTATCCTAGTGTATATGGGATGGTTAGGCAGGGATTAGCAATATGCACCCAGAACTGCTCGTGGTACTAGGTGCATATGTGACCCCCTGGACTAGCCAGGTAGTCACAGACAGGCCCTTGCACAAACACCAGTCCCCTAAAAAGGTAACAGCAACCTAAAAACCCTGAGTCTCCCCTCTCAGGCTTTGATGTACACACCCGCGGGCGGAGCCAGGCGGTTGCCACGCCCACCGAGGAGTTTGGATAGCCTAAGGCGGGAAAAGCAAGTAGATGAAGTTAGGGAGGAGAGGAGAGTAGTAGAAAAGAGAGAACGTCTGTTGGGAATCTGGGTCGTAGCCCAGATACCCTGTGGCCAGGAGGCAGACGGTGGTTGCCGCTGCAGGAGCCGGGAAGACGGCTGGTGGAACCGTAAGGGACCGGGACAGGGTAGTGGCCCGCTGCTACTGAACTGGGGAACCAACTGGAAACCGGAGCACCAGGAGGGGTACTCAGACCCAGAACGAGGCCCAGAAACCACTGGACCGAGTCAAATTCACTGATTGGGGTCTGGACCTTTTGGTTCTTTCCCACCCAAGTCCCGACTGAAGACAATAGCCCAACGAGGGGGATAGAAAGCCACCGCTCAGGCAGAGAGATCCCACAGGCCAGCGTCTGTGGGCAAACGGGCTCTCCCGACACACACACAGCCGGGAAGCGGACTCCCGTCGCGGAAGCGCAGGCAGTCAAAGTCTACAAAACAAGGTGCAGGAGAAAGGCGGGAGCCACCAAACCGGGTGGGGGACCAGACGCAGCCGGCTGCGAGCACCGACCACCATCTTTTTGGTTTACCAGAGACTCCGGTGTATCTGTCATAGTGAGTACAACAGTGACCTCGGGCTGCGCACCGCCCCGCATCGCACCAACATGCCCGCACCCCCACATCCTGACCTCAACAACCGGGCCCTGGGACCATCGACACCCCCCCCTCCTACCCACGCAGGGGCTAACACCTGGCTGCGCAACACCATCCCCGGGAGCCTAGTCAACGGCAGCGGTGGTGTCCACACTCGCCACGACCCGTGGGTGGCGTCATGAACTTAAACCCAAAACCGCGTCTCCGGCCGTGAACCTCCCTACCGAAACCCCTCACGTAGCGCCAGCCTCCCTTCATAGCGAGGTGACCCCCGGGTCCGGAGGCGCTCGAGCTACCCACGGATGAGCCCGGATCCGAGCGGCCGAGCCCCGGGGCAGTACATATATTGCACCTGAAAGGTTCCCTTTAAGCATTTCAATTTCTTTGGGGTTTGGAAGGTGACTGGACTATTGAAACATCATGATTCTTTTTTTGTTTGTTATGCTGATGTAGATTTGCGGGATTATTGTGGATTATTGTCCCGTTGCATCACCCAGTTTCGGCCAGGCATTAGCTTATGGATCTATGACCTCATTTTTGACTCCTAGAAATCATGATCAACTGATAGCAAAGTGCCCCGGTCCTATGGCTGCAAAACAGCCCAAACACCCACCCCCTCCACCATTGCGCATGCCAATTGATATGATGTGTTTGTGTTGAGATTTGTAGAGAATTCTAGTCCAACATCTCCACTTTTTTGGTCTCCGTTGTGCAAAGGACATTGTTCCCGAAGTCTTGGGATTTCTTTATCTGATGCTTTAGCTGTACTGCCATGTTCTTTTCAGAAAGACTCATAATCCCTTCAAACAACCCATACTTGTTTAGTCATTTGCTAATTTGACTGTCATGAGCCATGACCTTTTATCATGCTAACAACTAAGGCCTTTAGATTCTGAGCTGTAGCTCTTGGGCTTTTTGCAATTGGAGTATTGCACAATATGAATTTGCTGGGACGTCGTCTGTCTTGAATATTTTCCACTTGTGAATAATCTTACTCACTGAATGATGAAATACAAATTGTTTGGAAATGACGTTATAACTAAAGACGAACAATTTTCAGAGGGCAGAACAGCGCCATGTCTTTTCTCTTGGGACAATCCTCTGTTCCCCTCTTTGCTAACAATCTAGTTCCTCCGAAAAGAGAAGTTCTCACCACTCGTTGGTAAACGTGAGGCGCTAAACCAAGACTGGACCCCTCTCTCCAAAATTCCTATTGCAGCCTCGTTGTCCGCCACTATAGTTTGTCCTTTTATTTGGTTTATGTCACTAAAATGTTAGTTTTCTGCTTCTACAGATCGACGGAAATATTACTCTACTGTGTCAACTTCCATTGACGTCTTGTACATGCCATATATGATTACGAGCGCTCGGTCAGTACATTTCCTTGTGTTATATTATACTCCACCTTACGTCAGAGACCTAAAAATGGTAGAAAATCAAAATTGGAGAACATTTCCTCCATTATTCACATGGAAACCAATACTGAATGGACAAAGACTGTGTTGTTATGTTTTTGTTTTTTTTTTTTATTTTTTTGTTGTTTTTGTTTTGTTCTTTACAAAGTGTATTACGGGTATAAAAATGTGAATTTGGGCCAATTGTTTATAATCACATATAAATGAGGCTCTAATTATATGGGTTTGAATAGTAAAGCAGTGCTGTTCTGAGATCAGTCCGAAAAGAAACATGAGCCAACATGGGCAGCACTCATCTTGCCCCATTTGTGACGTGATCCTGCCTCACCAAGGGCACCCAAACTGAAAACCTTTTCTCTGAATTTTAATCAAAAATTGGGGTCTAGCAATTTTGAAAATTTAGAGATGAGGAAAGGTGAATATAAAGTGTGAGATAGCTAGAGATTAATACATATATATATATACTCAAGAACCCTGATGAATGATGAAGTACGCTGTGCGAAACGCTCGTTGGGCATCTTGAATATCCTCCTTAACTATGATTGGTGTTATTACATTTGACACTGTAGAGTATGTGTATATTGTCTCACTATTATGAGCCTTAGAGGTACTTTACACGCTGCGACATCGCTAGCATTTGCTAGCGATGTTGAGCGCGATTGCACCCGCCCCTGTCGCACGGCCGATATGTGGTGATCGCTGCCATAGTGAACATTATCGCTATGGCAGCGTCACACGCACATATCTGCTCTGCGACTTCGCTGTGACCGGCAAACCGCCTCCTTTCTAAGGGGGCGGTTCATTGAGCGTCACAGCAGCGTCACTGAACCGCCGCCCAATAGAAAAGGAGGGGAGGAGATGAGCGGGACGTAACATCCCGCCCTCCTCCTTTTTTCCTCTTTTTCCGGTGGACGCAGGTAAGGAGATGTTTGTCGTTCCAGCGGCGTCACACATAGCGATGTGTGCTGCCGCAGAAACGACAAACAACATCGTACCTGCAGCAGCACCGATATTATGTAAATGAACGACGTGTCAACGAGCAACGATTTTGCACGTTTTTGCGCTCATTGATCGTCGCTCATAGGTTTTACACGCTGCGATGTAGATACCGCCGCCGGATGTGCGTCACTACCGATGTGACCCCCGGCGATATATCGGCAGCGATGTCGCAGCGTGTAAAGTACCCCTTAATTGGACTGTTAGACCTGTACACACACACACACACACACACACTATATAGTGTATGTATATGTATAGCTATTACAGTCCATTTTAATGAAAGCTTATATATAGTGAAAACATATACAGTACAGTGTCAGATGTAATACCAGCCAGAGGTAATGGGTAAATCAAGATTCCCAATGAGCGTTTCGCACAGCATGCTTCATCAGGGTTCTTGATATGCCCTGCCACCTCAGCCCTTTTTTTTTTTTTTTTTATACTTTACATTGTGTGGATTATATATTATGTTTTATTACTGTGTATTGATAAGGTTTATTATGTCTTATGGTGATAATTGGTCTTAATCATGCTCTCCTTGGTGGTTTATCAGTGTTTGTATGCCAAAATCTGGATTAAAACCTGGTCTGTGTTTTGGAGAGCCATCTGATTTTGGCATTGAAATACTGATGTGTGAATAAAACTTAATGGAGATAACCCGTGCAGCCATTTAGCGGCCAGCAGATGATTAATAAGCGGTTCATCATGAAGTGAAGGGGATCTGTAAAACTTGAGTCACATCGAAATCATCAAGGAAGTGAAGTGCAACCGAGCACAAACGACGCATTGTAAAGACGTCCAACCACCCGGACCTTTATCTACCTGGCGTATTATATTCGGAGTCTGCTGCTGTTCCCCTTGTCTCCTGTGTCAGGTGCTCGGGGCGCTGATAAGGGGCTGAAGGTGTCGGATATTTGGAGATACATTAGTGCAGACAGCCAAAGACGGCGCGTCCTTCAGAGCAGGAAACAAAAGTCGGGGAGATTTTCTCTTTGTGTTTACTCCGGTTTTTGAATGTGAAAACGTTGAGTAATTTCATGTTTTTATGTAACTTTTGCAGAAACGTTTCCTTTTAGAATAGTTACTTTGGCCAAATGTGGTCCCTGATTGGCTGTATGCAATCGCATGGGCGACTCTGTTTAATGGCCATCCTGAATTCTGTGCAAAGAGAACAATTAATATGATCACTCTGCTTCCTCCCAGCTTCCTACTTGCCATGGGGCAGTTTGGTCCGAAGGTGGGGAGAAGGAAGCCAGCGCTGATTGGACGTGAGGCTCACGTGATGTCACCACTTTGTGAGTGTCACGGGTGACAGACAGTCATGTGGTTTCTGGCCATAGAAGGTCACAGCGTTTGGCTGCACAGAATACTCCCTGACTTTCCATTGTTCCTGCTGTCGGTATTCATTGGTATAGGAGCTTTCCTGCTTTGTTCATCTCTCCCTTTTGGACCCAGCAGAAGCTCACCTTATACCCAGCTGCTGATCATCAGTATTCCCTTGGTGCTTATATACCCCTTACTTCCTTTGGACTGGTGCTGGAGATATTCTTCAGTTTATTCAAGCCCTGGGTGCAAGCAGGTGGCTTGTACTCCTTTTGTAGTATCGTTGCAGAAACTTTTGCTGAACTTCTACCTGTGTCATCTGTGAATAAGTAGTTAATGCATTTTCCACTCTGAATCCTCCTTGTGTCTTCTATAGTGTTTAGTGGGGTTGACTAAGAGCTCATCCCATCCATTCCCTATTTAGGGTCCAGCACTTGAATATCTTCTGTGTCATTATTTTTACATTGTCCTGATGAAGGGGGCAGAGACCTCTGAAACGCGTACATTTTGTCCATGTTCCTAAATAAATGACTTGGAATAATAACTCTTTGGATTGAATGGTGACAAGCGCAGCGATGATCCCTGATTTTCCTATAGAAGTCTCAGGGTCCAGCACTAGGGATACCTAGGGTCAGGTATCCGGCTCGGTGCATAGGTGCAGAACCTATCTTGGGTGGTGAGGGACCCCAGGGACCAGTGGTAGGTTTGGTCAGGGGTCACCATCTTTCCTCTCCCTATGGTTTCCCTTCCCTTCCGCTTGGTACTTCCCTGTTCCTAGCATGACAGTGAGCCCCAGTCACTGCTGTAACGGTGCCTCTACAGGAGGTGAGTATAGCCATTCTTATTTTATCGGGGAAAATGCAAAAGGAGTTGTTCTGGTAGTGGACAACCCCTTTAACAGTTTGGCCTGGTGGCATGGAAGAGCTGCTGGTCCAAACTGTGGTCTCTCTAATGCTGGTAGCAAAGGCCGCTATCCCTCTACAGCGTGGAAGAAGCGCAAGTGCACTGAGGTAATGCCGCAACGTTGCTGACTATTGAAGAAATCAGAGTCTCCTATGAACGCCAGCTATGAGCTGGACTTCACAGGAGTACTGTGATGACAGACACAAGGGTCTTCAGCAGACCCTACCGGGGTATGCTACGTGGCGCTGTCAGAGATTAACAAGTTAACATCAGTGGGCGGGGTGCCGCTCCATCCGTGACTGTTAGAGGCAGATGAAGGCTGACTGATTCAGCCTTCATCTGCAGGGAAAGATGTAAGCTCGCACTCTGAGCCCACATCTTTCCCTACAGATAAAGACGTACATAGTACATCATGGGTCATAAAGGAATTAATAGTCCTCTGATTAATCTCCTGACGATTAAAAAAATAAATAAAATAAATGATATAAAATCTACAGGAAGCAGCCCTGTAAGTGATACGTCGCTGGAATCCGGGTTACCAAATTATGCTGATCTCAGATTGCTTAGCAAAAACCTGCTGACAGATTCCCTCTGAGGATTTCCACGTCTTGAGGTCTGTGCAGTAGATGCCTGTCATCCTCCTTATATACATCTGGATATCGGGATTGTTATTGCTCAGCCCGAACCTCTCGGTTCCTGACACCGGCAGGTATCGCGTTCAGACCTGTTCCTGGAAGCTGTCAGTTTGGCATTCTGCCGTGCTCTCGCTCTTCTAACGGTGCCAACTTTTTAACTAACATCCACGTTCCTAGACTTGGAATGTGAGCGCTGTCCTTGTGTGGATCAGATTTGACATGCCGATCCCTACACGCACACACGGGGCTACGTTGCAGTTTTGGAAAGTGCAGAAAGAATTGTTACATAACTGCAACGTTTCAATAGTGAGTGCAGAAATCTCTCCAGATATACGGAAGATAAGAATGAATAAACTCAGTAACGTACCACCAATGGCAGCAGGCCACGCGATGGCTATGGGGCCCATGAGTCGGGGGGGGCCGCCGATGATTGCACTTTCAATTGAATCGACATCGCAGATAAGAGGGTGCTGAAAGATGTATAGCAGAGCATTGGAAAGCTGGGTGCTGAAGGATATCTGAGTATGGGAAAGCTGGGTGCTGAGGGAAAGAGCCAAGTGTCAGCATAATTATCCTGTACCCCATGGGGAAGGGGGGCGCAGGTCCAAATTTTGCACCGAGCCCATCGAACTCTAATTACGCCACTGACTAAACTGTTGGTATTATTTTATTTTTTTTTTTAGACCCTTAAGCTCTGCAGATCAATGGGAGTCCAGGTTGCGAGACCCATATTGGTTGCTGAAACCACTGATCAGAATGGCTGAGCTTGTGCATGAGAGCGCACAACAGTACATGGAGACACAGACTATGTATTAAGAGCCACTATTGTTTCGCAGGAGATGAGCGATTCGGCCCTGTTATATGAGCGATCAGCGCGGTCTTGGGTTCCTTCTGATTTTTAAATGGGCTACAACATATAAAAAGTAATATTGAAAAAGTTTAATTACCCTTTTCAATGGGTCATCCGGCACCAGCCACCATCGCTCCCTCTTGCATTATGTGAGGCAGGTATTGTGCCTGGTTGGAAGGTGTTGTCAGGGTTGGACTGGCCCACCAGAGAACCGGAGGATCCTCTGGTGGGCCCAGACACTGTCAGGACCGGCTTTATTAAGCCACGGGCCGGGCCCCCTCCACAGCCATACTACCACATGGCAAATTTGCATGTGATGTGCTTTGCATGCAAATTAGCCATGTACTGGCAGCAGGGTCAGTGGAGCAAGATGTGGGCATGTCATCCCACGGCCCAGCGTGCAGCAGCGTGAGGAGGTCATTAAGCTCCGACCTCATCACACTGCTGCTGGCAACGTAGATCCACGGAGGTGATGAGGATGAGGCAGGGAAGGTAAGCGCTCCATGAGCTGAAGACAGGGCCAGGAGTCAGACTATAAGAGTAAGGTCAGGGACCTTTTAATTGAGAACCCCCCCCCACTCAGCAGTAAAAGGAAAAAAACCTGGATAGGAGCTTTAAGTAGTGAATTATACCCTGATATTAGCACATTTTACCACACAGTTGGTGGTCTTCTATTTATTTCTATGTAGCGACATAGTTGGCCCCAAGAATGATTTTTTTTTTTGGTGGGCCCAGGGTTCTCCAGTCCGACACTGGGTGTCGTGCATGATTGGTTGGCAGGTATCGTACATGATTGGTTGGCAGGTATCGTACATGATTGGTTGGCAGGTATCATGCATGGTTGGCAGGTATTGTGCATGATTGATAGGCAGGTATCGTGCATGGTTGGCAGGTATCGTACATGATTGGTTGGCAGGTATCATGCATGGTTGGCAGGTATCGTACATGATTGGTTGGCAGGTGTCGTGCATGATTGATAGGCAGGTATCGTGCATGGTTGGCAGGTATCGTACATGATTGGTTGGCAGGTATCGTGCATGGTTGGCAGGTGTCGTGCATGATTGATAGGCAGGTATCGTGCATGGTTGGCAGGTGTTGTGCATGATTGATAGGCAGGTATCGTGCATGGTTGGCAGATATCGTACATGATTGATAGGCAGGTATCATGCATGGTTGGCAGGTGTCGTGCATGATTGATAGGCAGGTATCATGCATGGTTGGCAGGTATCGTACATGATTGGTTGGCAGGTATCGTACATGATTGGTTGGCAGGTGTCGTGCATGATTGATAGGCAGGTATCGTGCATGATTGGTTGGCAGGTATCGTGCATGGTTGGCAGGTATCGTGCATGATTGATAGGCAGGTGTCGTGCATGATTGGTTGACAGGTGTCGTGCATGATTGGTTGGCAGGTGTCGTGCTTCGTTGGCAGGTGTCGTGCATGATTGATAGGCAGGTGTCGTGCATGGTTGGCAGGTGTCGTGCATGATTGATAGGCAGGTGTCGTGCATGGTTGGCAGGTGTCGTGCATGGTTGGCAGGTATCGTGCATGATTGATAGGCAGGTATCGTGCATGGTTGGCAGGTGTCGTGCATGATTGATAGGCAGGTATCATGCATGGTTGGCAGGTGTCGTGCATGATTGATAGGCAGGTATCATGCATGGTTGGCAGGTGTCGTGCATGGTTGGCAGGTATCGTACATGATTGGTTGGCAGGTATCATGCATGGTTGGCAGGTATCGTGCATGGTTGGCAGGTATCATGCATGGTTGGCAGGTGTCGTGCATGATTGATAGGCAGGTATCATGCATGGTTGGCAGGTGTCGTGCATGATTGATAGGCAGGTATCGTGCATGGTTGGCAGGTATCGTGCATGGTTGGCAGGTATCGTGCATGGTTGGCAGGTGTCGTGCATGATTGATAGGCAGGTATCGTGCATGGTTGGCAGGTATCGTGCATGGTTGGCAGGTATCATGCATGGTTGGCAGGTGTCGTGCATGATTGATAGGCAGGTATCATGCATAGTTGGCAGGTATCATGCATGGTTGGCAGGTGTCGTGCATGATTGATAGGCAGGTATCATGCATGGTTGGCAGGTATCATGCATGGTTGGCAGGTGTCGTGCATGATTGATAGGCAGGTATCATGCATGGTTGGCAGGTGTCGTGCATGATTGATAGGCAGGTATCGTTGATGGTTGGCAGGTATCATGCATGGTTGGCAGGTGTCGTGCATGATTGATAGGCAGGTATCGTGCATGGTTGGCAGGTGTCGTGCATGATTGATAGGCAGGTATCATGCATGGTTGGCAGGTATCATGCATGGTTGGCAGGTGTCGTGCATGATTGATAGGCAGGTATCATGCATGGTTGGCAGGTATCATGCATGGTTGGCAGGTATCATGCATGGTTGGCAGGTATCATGCATGGTTGGCAGGTGTCGTGCATGATTGATAGGCAGGTATCGTGCATGGTTGGCAGGTGTCGTGCATGATTGATAGGCAGGTATCATGCATGGTTGGCAGGTATCGTGCATGATTGATAGGCAGGTATCGTGCATGGTTGGCAGGTATCGTGCATGGTTGGTTGGCAGGTATCATGCATGGTTGGCAGGTATCGTGCATGATTGATAGGCAGGTATCGTGCATGGTTGGCAGGTATCATGCATGGTTGGCAGGTGTCGTGCATGATTGATAGGCAGGTATCGTGCATGGTTGGCAGGTTTCATGCATGGTTGGCAGGTATCGTGCATGGTTGGCAGGTATCGTGCATGGTTGGCAGGTATCATGCATGGTTGGCAGGTGTCGTGCATGATTGATAGGCAGGTATCGTGCATGGTTGGCAGGTATCATGCATGGTTGGCAGGTGTCGTGCATGATTGATAGGCAGGTATCGTGCATGGTTGGCAGGTATCGTGCATGGTTGGCAGGTATCGTGCATGGTTGGCAGGTATCGTGCATGGTTGGCAGGTATCGTGCATGGTTGGCAGGTATCGTGCATGGTTGGCAGGTATCGTGCATGGTTGGCAGGTATCGTGCATGGTTTGCAGGTATCGTGCATGGTTGGCAGGTGTCGTGCATGATAGGCAGGTGTTTCTATTCTCATGAGCAGGACACTTGCTGGAAATCTTCTCGTTACTTGTGTCTCGGGAGGGGGGTGGGTAAGACGTGAGTGGCTCTGGGTGGGGCTGGATCACTTGCACATTGCTGTTGTGTGGACCGGCTCCTGTCCTGCCGGTCATCTGCCAGCCCCACACCCTCGGCGCCCTTTACCCCCAATGTAGAAGTGAGCGGCAAAGATAAAACCTTTCACAATTGTACAGTTCCGTACAGCGCTGATGATTATTCAGTGTAAATGAAGCTGATCCATCACTGATAAACCTTCTGTTATTGATCTGCGCTTGTTTTGGCCGTATAATCCGCCTGTGTATATGTATCTATAGGGTACGTGCACGCTGGACGTATTGTGCCATGCGATATTCTTCAGTTAATGGGTAGAAGGTTTAAAAAATAGAGGGGGAAAAAATACACCAACAACTGACATGTCGCAGATTAGTTTCTGCATCAAATCTGCAAGGAAAAAAGAAGCGACGTGTGCACAGCACTGCAGAACTCTCATGGACTTTGCTGCAGAACAATAGACAGGCAGATGTGTGCCACAATCTGCACCAAATCTGCAATAAAAAAGCATAAAAAAAAAAACTGCGCACACCGCCTAAATCCATGGTGAAAAATGGCAGCAAAAACGTACATATTGCACATGTCGAAAATCCATACAGAAAATCTGCACCATATCAGATTTGATGTGACATATAATAAAATGTATTCCAATTGGCGGTATTTCAGCTCTCCCTACTTCAACTCCCTTTGCACACACTCATTAGATGCTTCAATACAAAAAACAAGATCAGAGTGTGTCTGTTGCTGTTAAAGTGCGTGTGAACTTCCTGAAAGGACAGGAAAAAGGAATGTATGTGTGTCGCCCTGGGCAAGCCAGGGGACACAGGTCACAACACCACCACACCCCACATCCCAGGTAGGCACACCTAAGCTGAACCAAAAATCCTTGTTGCCTTCCTCCAGGAGTCTGATGATGCACACCAGGGGGTGGGCCAGGCGGTTGGCTCCGCCCACCAAGGAGCTCACAGCTCTGGAGGCAGGAAGTGTCAGGCAGTCAGCTCAGGGAAGAGCTTGAGAACAGAGTTAGAGCCCAGGGAGGGCAAGTGTAAACACCTAAGTGAAAGTAAAGAGAGAGAAGTGGTAAAGGAGGAAAGCAAGAAGTGGTGAAAGAGCAGAGAGTGTGCAAGCCTGAGAGCCCAGCTTTGTGTAGGGCCAGAACAGCAAGGTCAGCGACGGCGGTGACTGTCCGGAGGGGGACCGTTTGGAAGTTCCTGGAAGGACCCCTTTGGCTGTGTGCCCGGTGGTCTGGAGCAGTGTTCCGAAGAACAGTCAGCACCAGGGCAGGGGCCCCTCGGACCCCGGCAAGGCTAGGAGTCGCCAAATTTGCCGAATCCGTCAGTGAAGGGGACGTAGATTCCCCCAACAACCAAGTCCCGATTGAAGGCAACAGCCCAACCCGTACAACAGAGGCACCGCCACCGCCAGGGCACCAGTCTCTGAGGGCCAGCGCCTGCGGGCAAAGTGTAGTGCTCCTCCGGCCCAGCTTGAAGCCGGGGAGCGGGTTACCGGTGGGGACCCATCGCAACCATCCGTACATACAGGTGCAAGGAAGAGGGACATCACCGTCACCTACCGGGGAAGCAAAGCAGCCGTCTGTGGGACCGTCCTACCAGCCGTTTGGTTTACCGTACAAACTGTGTCCAAGCTCAGGCTGAGTGAGTACCATAGTTCCGCAAGGCACAGCGCTGCCCCCGCGTCCCTGCGCCCACCAGGCCCTGCACCTCACAAGCCATCACCGGGCCCCGGGATCACCAACCCCTACCCACGGAGGGGCAACACAACACCTGGCTGCTCCCCATCACCATCCACGGGATCCCCGCATTGAGCAGCGGTGGTGCTACACATCACCACAACCGTGGGTGGCGTCACGGACATTATCCCAACACCCCAAACAACCCCCCTTTTCACTCACGGGCGAGGAGTGCCGCTCGAGGAAACCCCCGGGATCCGGCCTACGGCTCGAGCCACCACTGAGCAGCCGGACCCGAGCAGAAGGGGTGAGCGCGGTGTGCTGACACCCTCCTCCCCGCCCGCGACAACTTGGCGTCACGAACAGGATCTTACCGCTCTGCCGTCTGGTAGAGGTGCGCCTTGTTACCGCCGGAGGTATCCGGCAGAAAAATTTCAGAAGCCGCCATCTTTGGCGCGAAAAGTTCCCGCTCGAGCGTCTTCTCGAGCAGTAGAGGCGCGAAGGCCAAAACCCCGCCCCGAGAGAGGAGGGGCCGGAAAGAGCTAAGGGGGACGGAAACAAGATGTCTGCGCCCGACGGAGCCGCTGGAGGAGCGGTGGTCGCAGCCGCAGCGGCACCCGCGGATGGGAATGGGCCTGCCCAGGTCCCGGCCGTACCGGCGGGAGGTGCCGCGGCCCCCGCGCTTGCTCAGGTCATGCCGTTTTCCTTGCCCTATGCGCCCGGAGCTGCCTGGCTACCGCAGTATGACGGGAAACCGGATGCCTTACAGGCCTTCCGGAAAAAGCTTAACCCGTTGCTAGAGCTGTACCCCCTGACTGATCAGCAACGTGCAGCGATAGTGCTAGGCCAGTTAACCGGTGTGGCGGAGCAGGAAGCGGAGACCTGGGCCGAGGGGGACCGGCTCTCTGTAGCCACCATCTTCGAGAAGCTACAGACTGCCTTCGAGACCCGGACTGAAGCTGAGCTGAGGATGCAGTTTTACCAGTGCCGGCAACGAGCTGGGGATAGCATTCGGGACTATGCTCTACGACTGCAGACCGCCCTCCGCACGCTGAAGCGGGTGAACTCTATTAATGAGGCGGATAGCAACAAGATGTTAGTGGAGCAATTTGCGCAGGGGATGAGATCCCCTGAGGATCGTAAACAACTCCGGCTGTGGGCCCTGGAACACCCTGATGTGGACTTTGCTGTGTTAAAGGAGCGGGCTATCAAAGCACTACAGCCCCCAGCTGCTGAAGTTCTGGAACCCGTCCCGTGGCCCGTCGAGACAGCTCCCGTTGTGGCGGCCCCAGCCAAACCAACCTCCTTAATACCTGCAGCCTCGAGCAGCACAGTGGAAGAACTGGCAGCCCAGGTCCGTCGCCTGGACGGAGACCTTGCCAAGATCCTTGCTGCGCTACAACCTCTGACCAGATCTCAGCCTCCAGCACAGATACAGCTTGCTGACAGTCCCGAAGATGTTCCCTGGATGCAGCGGAGAAGCGCTAACAACCCGCGGAGCAGACCTCCAATCTGCTACAAGTGCCGTAAGCCGGGCCATTATTACCGACAGTGCCCGTTAAACGAGCAACCCCTGGGGCCCCGGGCCAATCCTCAGGAGTAGAACACCGTGGCCCCCCCGGACTGGCGAGACCGATATGTCGGGGCTTGCCCTATTATCTCCGTGGCTGTGGACGGCATACCCGTGATGGCTCTCTTGGACACTGGATCACAGGTAACTACCATACCGTACACATTGTATCAGCGATATTGGGCCACAGACGAGCTGGCGCCTCCAGACAATAGTATAAATTTGATTGCCGCTAATGGACTTCCATTGACCCAGGTGGGGTATAAACAAGTGGCTATGACAGTGGGGCAAGCTGAACTGCAACACCAGGGTATGATTGTGATCATGAATGAACCTAGTGATCATAACCCGAAAATAGTGCTGGGAACCAATGTGATGGAACACTGCATGGCTGATGTGTTGAACCTATTGCAACAGCTAGCCGCCACGGCGGCGGGGAGCCGGCAGAGGGCTGTGCAGCGTGAGATCCGCGCCCTGATGTACCGCCAGCATGTAAGCTCAACCGGAGGGGAGATTGGTGGAGTGCGAGTGATGGATGTTGCTCCATTGACTGTGCCCCCTAGGAGTGAGATGATGATCTGGTGTAGGGCAGCAGTAGGGCCTCAGGGGCGTGACTACCCTGCGATGATGGAGCCCATGCCTTCCGAGCACTGGCCCACTGTAGTAGCCGCCCGAGGGGTGGTAGATGTGAAGAAAGGGAGAGTGCCTGTGAGAGTGTTGAACTGTGGGGAGGAAGAAGTCAGGCTCCCCCGGTATGCCACCATTGCCAAGCTGCTCACCCTGGACCCTCACACTATCCAGGAAGCCAGTCCATCCACACTCCCACCTACCACCAGCACTTCCCCACCCCAGGGGGACGCAAAGGAGTGGCACCAACAGCTACATGTGGGCACTGATGATACCCCTACACATCACAGGGCAGGGGTACACAGGGTGGTGCAGGAGTACGAACAGGTTTTCAGTAAGCACCCCCTAGACTTTGGGCAGATCAAGGGGGTCCAACACCACATTCCTTCGGGTGAACATCCCCCCATCAAAGAGAGGTATAGACCTATTCCCCCTGCACATTACCAGTGTGCCAAAGATATGTTGAGGAATATGAAGGAGGCAGGGGTTATTCGGGACAGTTGTAGTCCCTGGGCCGCTCCGTTGGTACTGGTCAAGAAAAAGGATGGTACCATGCGGATGTGTGTGGACTACCGGAAGATCAACCAGATAACCCATAAGGATGCCTATCCATTGCCTCGTATTGAAGAATCTTTGGCTGCACTAAGAACTGCAAACTACTTCTCGACCCTTGACCTCACCAGCGGATACTGGCAAGTGGCCGTGGCCCCAGAGGACCGGGAGAAGACCGCCTTCACCACCCCGATGGGGCTCTGCGAATTCAATAGCATGCCGTTTGGGCTGTGCAATGCCCCCGGGACCTTCCAACGATTGATGGAGTGCTGTCTGGGACATTTAAACTTCGAGACCGTCCTGCTGTATTTGGATGATGTGATTGTTTATTCCCAGACGTATGAAGCCCATCTGGAGCACCTGGCCGAGGTGTTCGCGTCCCTTGCCAAGTACGGGATGAAGTTGAAGCCCTCAAAATGCCACCTGCTGAAACCCAGGGTGCAATATCTAGGGCATGTGGTGAGTGCGGATGGTGTCGCCCCCGACCCTGAGAAGATCACTGCCATCCAAAGCTGGCCGAGGCCCACTACAGTGAGGGAAGTAAGGCAGTTTCTGGGTCTGGTGGGGTACTATCGGCGCTTTATAAAGGGGTACACGAAGATGGCCGCCCCCATGCAAGATCTCCTCGTGGGACAGACCAAAGGTGGTAAACCCGTCGGAGCCCCACTGTTGTGGGAGGACAAGCATGAGGAGTCCTTTGGCCAGCTGAAGGCGGCCCTGACCGGAGAAGAGGTCCTGGCGTACCCTGACTACGGGCGCCCATTCATCCTCCACACGGACGCCAGTAACGTGGGTCTAGGAGCGGTCCTCTCCCAGGTCCAGGATGGAAAGGAGAAGGTGATTGCCTACGCCAGCCGAAAACTCCGGCCGACCGAAAGGAACCCTGAGAACTATAGCTCTTTCAAGCTCGAGCTACTGGCGTTGGTGTGGGCTATCACGGAGCGGTTCCGGCACTATTTGGCGGCAGCAAAGTTCACCGCATTCACGGACAACAATCCGCTGACTCACCTGAACACGGCCAAGTTGGGCGCACTGGAGCAGCGGTGGGTAGCCCGGTTAGCCAACTATGATTTCACCATAAAGTACCGAGCTGGTCGTGTCAACATCAATGCAGATGCACTCTCCCGGATGCCCCATTTGTCAGAAGAGGGGTGTGAGGATGACGACCTCGAGGAGCTTGAGTTGCCTGCGTTTCACCAGCCGCCTACTGAGAGGGTACAAGTATGTCAGCAAAGGGTGGATCTGGACCCGCGGCCCAGTCAAGAGTGGCAGGACGCCCAGGACCAAGCGCCGGCTGTCCGCCTTGTCAAGACTCTGGTGGAACAAGGCGCCATGGGAATGGACCCTAGCGCTCCAGCCGAAGCCCAACGCTTGTGGAAAGAGCGAAAACGGCTCTACCTACACCAAGGGAGGCTGTGCCGTGAGCTGATCAACCCAAAAACCCATGAGAAAATATGCCAGTTGATCGTTCCTCAAGCTGAGGTCGCTACTGTCCTGCGGGCATACCATGATGGTGCTGGCCACTTCGGGTGGAAAAAGCTGGAGATGCTGTTGAGGGAGCGGTTCTATTGGAGTGGGATGCGGGAATCGGTGGAAGCCTGGTGCCGAGAGTGCGGTCCTTGTACACTGAGGAGAAAGGACGAGACTAGCCAGAGGGCACCATTACATCCCATCGTTACCCATCAGCCGCTGGAGCTGGTCGCCCTGGACCATGTCAAGCTCACCCCTAGCCGAAGTGGGTACACCTATGCATTGACCATGGTAGACCACTATTCAAGATTTATGGTGGTAGTCCCCGTTAAGGACCTAACTGGTCGAACCGCTGCTCGAGCGTTCCAGGCTTATTTCTGCCGACCCCATGGGTACCCCGAGAAGGTGCTGACAGACCAAGGCCCGGCTTTTGAAGCAGAAGTGTTTCACGAATTCTGCCAGTTGTACGGCTGCAAGAAGATTCGGACCACCCCGTACCACGCTCAAACCAACGGCATGTGCGAGAAAATGAACCACTTGGTCCTGGGACTCCTCAAGACGTTACCGCTGGAAGAACGGAACATATGGCCGGAAAAGCTACCTGACTTGGTCGACATGTACAATAACATTCCGTCCAGCTCAACGAAATGCACCCCAGCGTATTTCATGAGGGCTCGGCCTGGCCGCCTGCCGGTGGACCTGGAGATGGGGTTGGAAGCTCCGGAGGCACTCCCTTCAACGGCGGAGTGGGAAACTCGAAGGAGAGCACAGTACCGGCAAATCCAGGAGTATGTGGAGAAAAACCTCAGTCGAAGTCGAGAGCAGCAAGAGCACCGGTTCAACCAGAAGGCGCCCGCAGGTCCTTTCCAGCCAGGAGATGTGGTGCTGAAACGGAAGAGAAAAGCCCACAAGCTGGATGATCAGTGGGAGCAAGTCCCTTACGTCATACAACCCACAGAGTGGGGCGATGGGAAGACCTACCAGATCAGTCGCGACCAAGGGGGTACCCTGGCCACCGTTTCTCGGGACCATCTAAAAAAATGCCCCCCAGCGTTGAAGGCAGAGGCTGAAGTACCGGTTCCTCCACCAGTGGAAAAGGCGGCAGAGGTAATCCACACTGTGATGGGTGACTTCCCAGCAAACTGGCCTACACAGAACGGCGCGGTGATACTTCCAGTGATACTGTTCCCACAACCCGTGGATGAAGAAGTAGTGGAAGCGGTTAACCGTGAGCCAGAACCAGTGCCAGTGCCCAGGGATGAACCTGTACCCAACCCCCCTACACCTCCGCCTGCTCCACACTATAGCAGGGAGGAGGAACCGATTGTTCCCTCTACCCCACTGTCTAGCAACACTGACACCGGGCTCCGAAGGTCCACCCGTTCCAACCTAGGTAGACCCCCACTTAGGTACAGGGAGACCGTTCTATGAGTAAAAGGGGTCCGCAAATGTAAAAGAGTGTTGTTGTTTGGTTGAAAAGTTTTTGAAAGTTCTGCAATGATAAGAAAAATGATGATTACCGAAAAGTTACCTGATTTGCTTGTGTGATTAGCAACCGGCAGGAGCCGGCACCGTTGTCCCCGTGGGGACCGTTTAAAAATGCATGGGAACTATCGATGGACAAGCCCGTGAACTTTGCAGGGCAACCACAAACGTTAGTGGCTTGTAAATATGTTGGGTACCGTTACCGTTTCCGCAGTGCCGCCTCCGGAGAGGCAGGTTGGAGGGAGGGCCCTGAGCAGAGCAGGCCAGGGCCCAGCCACCAAAGGGACCGGTGGCTACCCTCTGGAGGGAAGGACAGATCCCGCTCGGGTACCGTGTGCTGGACTGTGGGTCAAGGGGTGCTGCCTGGGTTTTAGGGGCAGCATCAGGGCCAGGTTACTTGAGTGGGAGAGAGCGGAAACCGTGACCGTATACCGTTGAAACGTTAAAAGTAAATGTGCCTCCCGTCTTGGGAAGAAGTTATTAAAAATGTTATGCATGTTGTTTAACCCTGTTATCCCCTTTTTACAGAAAAATAAAACCGGTGTAGGACGGCAGCCCGCGGACGGTCTGCGTTTTGCTAAGGGGGAATGTGTCGCCCTGGGCAAGCCAGGGGACACAGGTCACAACACCACCACACCCCACATCCCAGGTAGGCACACCTAAGCTGAACCAAAAATCCTTGTTGCCTTCCTCCAGGAGTCTGATGATGCACACCAGGGGGTGGGCCAGGCGGTTGGCTCCGCCCACCAAGGAGCTCACAGCTCTGGAGGCAGGAAGTGTCAGGCAGTCAGCTCAGGGAAGAGCTTGAGAACAGAGTTAGAGCCCAGGGAGGGCAAGTGTAAACACCTAAGTGAAAGTAAAGAGAGAGAAGTGGTAAAGGAGGAAAGCAAGAAGTGGTGACAGAGCAGAGAGTGTGCAAGCCTGAGAGCCCAGCTTTGTGTAGGGCCAGAACAGCAAGGTCAGCGACGGCGGTGACTGTCCGGAGGGGGACCGTTTGGAAGTTCCTGGAAGGACCCCGTTGGCTGTGTGCCCGGTGGTCTGGAGCAGTGTTCCGAAGGACAGTCAGCACCAGGGCAGGGGCCTCTTGGACCCCGGCAAGGCTAGGAGTCGCCAAATTTGCCGAATCCGTCAGTGAAGGGGACGTAGATTCCCCCAACAACCAAGTCCCGATTGAAGGCAACAGCCCAACCCGTACAACAGAGGCACCGCCACCGCCAGGGCACCAGTCTCTGAGGGCCAGCGCCTGCGGGCAAAGTGTAGTGCTCCTCCGGCCCAGCTTGAAGCCGGGGAGCGGGTTACCGGTGGGGACCCATCGCAACCATCCGTACATACAGGTGCAAGGAAGAGGGACATCACCGTCACCTACCGGGGAAGCAAAGCAGCCGTCTGTGGGACCGTCCTACCAGCCGTTTGGTTTACCGTACAAACTGTGTCCAAGTCTCAGGCTGAGTGAGTACCATAGTGCCGCAAGGCACAGCGCTGCCCCCGCGTCCCTGCGCCCACCAGGCCCTGCACCTCACAAGCCATCACCGGGCCCCGGGATCACCAACCCCTACCCACGGAGGGGCAACACAACACCTGGCTGCTCCCCATCACCATCCCCGGGATCCCCGCATTGAGCAGCGGTGGTGCTACACATCACCACAACCGTGGGTGGCGTCACGGACATTATCCCAACACCCCAAACAACCCCCCTTTTCACTCACGGGCGAGGAGTGCCGCTCGAGGAAACCCCCGGGATCCGGCCTACGGCTCGAGCCACCACTGAGCAGCCGGACCCGAGCAGAAGGGGTGAGCGCGGTGTGCTGACACCCTCCTCCCCGCCCGCGACATATAATAGCCCCAGTGATCAGTGCGAAAATTGCAGCAATAACAGACAGGAATATGAGAAAATGAACCCTATAATATAATGTTTTTTTTTCCCTCATATTCGTGTCTGATGTTGCTTCAATTTTCACACTGATCACTGGGGCTATTATACATTCCTTCATCCTTTTGTTTTCGGGAAGTTCACATGTACCTATCTATCTCATTGCACAGGAGGAGGAGGGGGTGAGCTGTGATATCACCTATTGTGTATGGTGGATCCTGTGTTATCAGTCTTTATACAGGAGAAGATGAGCGGTGAGAACACAGGATCCACCATACACAATAGATGATATCACAGCTCACCTTCTCCTTCTCCTGTGCAATAACTGATAACACGTTTGTATACAGTAGATAACACAGGAGCCACCATTCACAATAGCAGATGTCACAGCTCACCTCTTCTGTAAAATGATCGATAACATTTCTATATACAGGAGATAATACAGAATCCACCATTCACAATAGGTGATATCTCCTGTCTATAGAAATGTTATTGATCATTGTACAGGAGGAAGTGAGCTGTGACATTCCCTGTTATGAATGGTGGATCCTGTTATCTATTGTATATTGAGGTGTTATCAGTCATTTTACAGAAGAGGTGAGCTGTGACATCTGCTATTGTGAATGGTGGCTCCTGTGTTATTTATTGTATACAAAGGTGGTATCAGTGATTGCACAGGAGGAGGTGAGCTGTGATATCACCTATTGTGAATGGAGGATCCTGTGTTATCTCCTGTATATAGAGGTGTATTTAATAATTGTACATGAAGAGGTGAGCTGCGACATCACCTGTTGTGAACGGTGGCTCCTGTGTTATCAGTCATTGCACAGGAAGAATAGGAGGTGAGCTGTGACATCCTTTATTGTAAATTGTGAATCCTGTTTTATCTACTGTATATAGAGATGTTAATAATTGTACAGGAGGAGGTGAGCTGTGACATCACCTATTGTGAGTGTGAATCTTATCTACTGTATATAGAGGTACTTACTGTCGTTTTAATCCTGGCTATGATGATGCGTCTTGTTTTCAAATTCCTATAAAAAAAATAAAGTATGGGTCCAAAATAGCCCCAGTGGTCACTGTAAAAAAATTGCAAGATTATTTATTTATTTATTTATTTTTTCATTAATATAAATTGGGATCTGAAGAAATAAACAAATATATGCTTTAACCCCCAAACCTGCTTAGGTCACTTTCCGCTGATGCAGCCCCTATAAAACACGAGTCTTTACATGCAGATTGGCTGCAGCGTCCGCCTCTAATTGTCCGCACAGACCCTGCATGGAGGCCTCAGGCCCTGAGTGTGGAATGCGGGGGCGGCGGCGGTGGTGGGGGGCGCAAACCTTATATTATCTGTTAAATTCTTAAAGTATCTTCATTTTGCAGATAGTAGAGATGAGGCTTCTATTCCTGACCCTGCAGCACAGACCACAAACATAAAGCGCAGGAGAAGCTCGTGTTGTTTTTTTTTTTTTTTTTTATTCTTTGCCCCTTAACTCCTATTTTTTTCTTTTTTCCTTTTGCAGGAAATCCTAGTATTCTGTGGAGGGCGACCCTACCTGCCAGAGGAATCGGAAACTTCTCGCCAATTGTGGAATTCTTTATTTGCAGAATTCCGTCAGACTATTCTTTTTGAAAGTTTGGAATTTTTTTTTTATTTTATTTTTGTTTCCATGAATTTATATTTGGATACTTACTGTATCATGTGAAAGAAAAAAATTAAGTCCTGAAGTGTCCGTAAAATCCGCACACTTCACCATAAATAGGGGACTGTCGTATCTTTATTATTTGGGTCCCTGCCCTTTAAAAAAAAGAACATTTCTATAACTTTTTGCTACCTCAGTCTATCCCACAAATCGAAAAATGGAGTACGGGAACCTGACCAACCCAACATACAGCCCAGAAGCCGCCCCCGAAGAAGGGGCAATGCAAGTCTTCAGCAGCATGGTGCATTCATATCTGGACCTGGTTCAACGAAACACCTTCCCGCCCGGTAGGTGCATTATTAAATATTGGGAACGGAAAACAGTGACATTTCTAACATTTTAAGCTGCTTTTATGTTTTTGCATAATTGGAAAAACATGGCTGCCTTCTTTAAAAAAAAAAAAAAATACAAAAATAAATATATATATATATATATATATATTTATTATAACATTTTCATAATATATATATTATATATATATATATATATATATATATATATATATATATATAATATAACATTTTTATTATATATATATAATATAATATAATGTGTGTCTATGTTTATACAATATAATTTTGTTGTTTTTTTTATATTTATTTTTTTATGCATGTGTGTGTGTGTAATATATATATATATATACATATATATATATATATATATATTATATATATAATATATATTAAAAAAAAAACCTAAACAGCGCCACCCTTGTCTACAGGTTGAATGTGGTATTGCAGCTCTGCCCCTTTCCTGGAAATGCAGCCTTTGTACACACTGCTGTCCAGGATCACTGATGTGGATTATTACAGCAGCGGTGGTCGGTCGCCAAGGCGACGAGCTGTAAACAAGAGAAAATTGTTAATATCTCGACAGCTGTTGCAAATTTTAAGAAGCATTCAATTGCAAAAGTGCTTGTTTTTACAAGTCCTATCTGATACTATCCATCTCTGAAAATGGGCAGAAGAGGGCACTGGTGTGTTTGACCCCTGCCCTCCCACGCCTAATTATCACCCCCTCGTCCCATCGCTCCACACCCCTGTCCCCGGAGCTGCAGTCCGCGGCTCGGGTACATTTGGTTACCGCTTTTGGCATCACTGCAGAACTCTACACATTTGTGTCCTATTTCCATTGCACATTTTCATATTTTTGTTTTTTTTTGGGTGTTCTTGTTTGTACATGCAAATATCACAAACCAGGGATAGAAGGAAAAATGCCGAAACTCTCTGTGGCACGGCTATTCTTTATTTTAAAGGGACCCCGACCCCGTCTGTACTTCCCCAAGTGGTTTAATGTCATTTATTGTTTTCTATTCTCCACATTTCAGACAGGGACCGGAAGCGTAGAAAACATAGAAAACCTGCCGCTCTACACTGTGTATTCCCTGACGTGATGTGTCGGCTTCCGCTCTCACATTTCGGTGTCTTGCCCGGGCTCGTTTCTCTCCTCTTTTGTATATTCTTATTAGTTAAGAGCAGATCTAGTTTTTTGGAGGAAAGCAAATAGAGAAGCTGCCCTGAACCCCGTTTTTTTCTGGAGTCACACTGGTTTGGGAACCTCTGTCACATGTGACATACAATCATGTGGTGTCTGGCAATAGAAGGTCACAGCATCTGGCTGCACAGAATGCTCCCTGACTTTCTATTGTTCCTGCTGTCAGTAGTCATTGGTATAGGTAGCTTTCCTGCTGGATTCATGTCTCTCCCTTTTGGACCCAGCAGGAGCTCGTCTTCCTCCCAGCTGCTGATCATCAGTATTCCCTTGGTGCTTATATGCTCCTTCCTTCCTTCCTTCCTTCCTTCCTTCCTTCCTTGGACTGATCCTGGTGATATTTTCAGTTCATTCTAGCTCTGGTTGCAAGCAGGTGCCTTGCTCTCATCTGTAGTATTGTTGCTGAACTCCTGCCTGAATCATCTAATGATAAGTAGTTTATGCATTTCCCTCTGTGTGTCCTCCTTGTGTCTTCCTTTAGCATTTAGTGGGATTGACTAAGAGCTCATCCCACCTGTTCCCTATTTAGTTAAAAAATGTACGTCTGGAACACCTGTGGTGTGAACAAGGTGCAAGACTCAAAAATATACAACTAAATAATAGGATAAAGAGTTGCACACCAGTCACTATGTATGGGGGAATAATGAAAAGCAGAGCTGCTATGGGAATGCTAGACTGAAAAATACAATGGACTATCTGAAAAAAGTGAAAAACATGAAAATGGAATATGCATAACTGCTATGAATAATAGGAATACACAAGATTTTTAGCCATTGTATTGATCAATGCAAAGGAGCCCCAAAACCAAACGCCAAGGTAATCTCTATTTTTGGGGTCCCTAACCTACGTGTAACTGCACCTGCAGTTAAAAAACTTGCTCTGTATGGGAAGCAAAGGACCAAGCTATATATGTGAAATAGAACACATGGCTATGGGTGGGGCGGGGTTCTCAGACAGAAAATGCATACTAATTAAAGAATGTACGTCTGGAACACCATGGTGTGAACAAGGTGCAAGACTCAAAAATATACATCTAAACAATAGGATAAAGAGTTGCACACCAGAGAAGCTGCCCTGAACCCCGTTTTTCTGGAGTCACACTGGTTTGGAAACCTCTGTCACATGTGACGTACAATCATGTGGTTTCTGGCAATAGAAGGTCACAGCATTTGGCTGCACAGAATGCTCCCTGACTTTCTATTGTTCCTGCTGTCAGTATTCATTGGTATAGGTAGCTTTCCTGTTGGATTAATCTCTCCCCCCTTTAGGACCCAGCAGGAGCTCGTCTTCCACCCAGCTGCTGATCATCAGTATTCACTTGGTGCTTATATACTCCTTCCTTCCTTGGACTGATCCTGGTGATATTTTCAGTTCATTCTAGCTTTGGTTGCAAGCAGGTGGCTTGCTCTCATCTGTAGTATCGTTGCTGAACTCCTGCCTGAGTCATCTGTGGATAAGTAGTTCATGCTTTTTCCCCTCTGTGTCCCCCTTGTGTCTTCTATAGCGTTTAGTGGGGTTGACAAAGATCTCATCCCACCCGTTCCCTATTTAGGCCCCAGCACTAGGGATACCTAGGGTCAGGTATCCGGCTCGGCATATAGGTGAAGAACCTATCTAGGGTGGTGAGGGACCCCAGGGACCAGCAGTAGGTTTGGTCAGGGGTCACCATCTCCCCCTTCCTTTCCCTTTCGCCGCTTGCTTGGTACTTCCCTGTACCTAGCATGACACCTCCAGGTACAAACATTAACCCTTTGACTACTTTAGTCCACCAGGTAACAAAATTAGGAGCCCCTGTACACATTATAATAATGTAGGCTGATAGTGCTGGTACCGCCGGGTTTGGCCGACAGCCTAATGTGTATGGTGGGACCTCCAAAAGATGATTGTTGGGGGGGTTATGGAATTGGCAGCCATCAGAAGAGCCTTGTGGCCAGTGGTGTAACTGCAGTCTCATGGGACCCAATGCAAAATTTCCAACAGGGACCCCACTTATCATGGGTCTTTAATAGTACTGGTCTTTATATAGGTCAGAGGGACCTATAGTTATGCCTCCACTTGTAGCGGCTCGTATAGAGAACACAGGACAGGAGCACTCGGCCGACCGCTCCCTTAAATGTATCGGGGGTTAAACTTTCTATTGCCTTTATACTCTACCACCATACTTTATTACAGTAAAAAATAAAGCTATTAAACTAACTCAGGTTGTTACCTATGCTGCCCCTCCTCCCCTCTCACAGCATGAGACTCATCTAGGCACATGTACTGCAGCTGCATCCCCCTCCTCCTGTCTTATGTACTGTTCTATACTAGATTTTTTTAAATTCTGTATATTCCCCCCCCCCCACCCCCCAATTCATTTCTAGGTTCATTGTTCCTTCGGTGTATGATGCATCGAATACAATAAGAGGCACACACAATTGAATAGATTTGGTGCATCCTCTCCGTGGTGTGTATCGCCGAGCACCTCGCTAGAAATGCTTCTCCAGTCATGGACTGGAGTAGCATTTCTGGCCTTTCATTTAAAGGTCTCTTTTGGAGAATTTGGCGGCTGGGCACCTCCACACCCCGATTTGTTCCACCTATGTTTGATGTAACTGCTTCAAACTGGTATATCGCTGCCATCAAAGCAATTTATAACCGTTTTCTGGTGTAACAGATTTCATAAATTGCCCCCTAAAAAGTTTTTCAAATAATTGAAACCTAGAAATACATGAAGGCTAAAATTAAAGATAAAATGGGATATTCCCAGCTATTTGTTTAATCTTGCTTGATTTGATTACATTTCTTAGTGATCTATGTTTTAAAAAAATATTTTTTATATACAGTACAGACCAAAAGTTTGGACACACCTTCTCATTCAAAGAGTTTTCTTTATTTTCTACAACCTCTCACAACATAGCTCCACATCAAACTCCATGGCACCCAAAGGCATCTCAAGGCTCGGGCCCACTGGTCCAGGAAACCATTATCCAGCCCCATTTCCGTGAGATGGCTGGATTGTCATTGTAAATAAGCACTTGAACCTTGCCTCTCCCCCCATCTCATTGTAGATTGTAAGCTCTCACGAGCAGGGTTGTATTTTTTCCCCTCTAAATATTGTATTTCTATAACTGTTACTTGTATGTATATGATCCTCCTGAATTGTAAAGCGCTACGGAATATGTTGGCGCTATAGAAATAAAGATTATTATTATTATTATTATTTTCATGACTCTGAAAATTGTAGATTCACATTGAAGGCATCAAAACTATGAATTAACACATGTGGAATGAAATACTTAATAAAAAAGTGTGAATCAACTGAAAATATGTCTTATATTCTAGGTTCTTCAAAGTCGCCACCTTTTGCTTTGATTACTGCTTTGCACACTCTTGGCATTCTCTTGATGAGCTTCAAGAGGTAGTCACCGGAAATTGTTTTCCAACAGTCTTGGAGGAGTTCCCAGAGATGCTTAGTGTACCGCCCCAGGTCTCGACCGGCTGCCGAGCCGCTCGGATCCGTGCTTGTCGGTGGGAGGCTCGAGCTCTTCCACGGACCCGGGGGTCAAGTCGCTCTGAGAGGGGGTTGGTGCTTCATGTAGGGACTTCGGTGGGGAGATCCACGGCCGGAGCCACGGTGGTTTGTAGGAGATTTAAGTTCGTGACGCCACCCACGGGTTGTGGTGAATGGATGGACACCACCGCTGCCGTTGACTAGGCTCCCGGGGACGGTGTTGCGCAGCTTGGTGTTGACCCCCTCTGTGGGTAGGGGGATGGTGGTCCTGGGGCCCGAGGGAAGGTGCTGAGGCGAAGGGACGGATGCGTGCTGGGGTGTCGGTGCGGCGCGTTGCGCGGCTCGAAGGCACTGTTGTACTCACTATGAGAAAACACGCTGGGGTCTCTGGTAAACCAAACGAGATGGTGAACGGTGCCCGCAGCCGGCTGCAGCTTCCCCTTAACAGGTTGGTGGTTTCCGCCTTTCTCCTGCACCGCTCTTGTGTGAAAGTTATGACTCTTACGCCTAAGCAACGGTAGTCCGCTCCCCGGCTTGCTGTGTGTCGGGAAAGCCCTGTTTGCCCGCAGACGCTGGCCCCTTGGGTCTCTATACCTTGGCGGTGGCTTTACCCTAATGGTTGGGCTGTTGTCTTCTAACGGGTCTTGTGTGGGAAAGGTCCTAAAGTCCAGTCCTCAATCAGTTGATTTGACTTAGCCTAGTTGTTTCTGGGCCTCGTACTGGGTCTGAGTACCCCTCCTGGTGCTCCAGTTTCCAGTTGGTTCCCCTGTTCGGTACCGGCGGGCCACTGCCCGTCACCGGTCCCTACGGTTCCACCGGCTGTAATCCCAGCTCCTGCAGGCGGCCACCACCGTTTGCCTCCTTGCCAGAGGTGACTAGGCTCCAACCCAGACACCTGGTGTAGACTTGTTGGCAGGCCTGAGCACAGGTCTGCCCTTGAACTTGACTCAAACTCGTCTCTGTTTTTCCCACCTCTGGGACTGTGAACTCCTCGGTGGGTGGAGCCAACCACCTGGCTCCACCCCCTGGCGTGAACATCAAACCCGGAGGGTGGTGACAAGGGTTTTGTAGTTTGGCTGCTGTCACCTTTTTAGGGGAGGGGGTGTCTGTGTGTGGGACTACCTGGGACGACCTGGCTAGTCCAGGGCGTCACACTTAGCACTTGTTGGCCCTTTTGCCTTCACTCTGCGGTCCAGCTCACCCCAAACCATCTCGATTGGGTTCAGGTCTGGTGACTGGAGGCCAGGTCATCTGGCGTAGCACCCCATCACTCTCCTTCTTGGTCAAATAGCCCTTACACAGCCTGGAGGGGTGTTTGGGGCCATTGTCCTGTTGAAAAATAAATGATGGTCCAACTAAACGCAAACTGGATGGAATAGCACGCCGCTGCAAGATGCTGTGGTAGCCATGCTGGTTCAGTATGCCTTCAATTTTTAATAAATCCCCAACAGTGTCACCAGCAAAGCCCCCCCACACCATCACACCTCCTCCTCCATGCTTCATGGTGGGAACCAGCCATGTAGAGTCCATCCGTTCACCTTTTCTACAAAGACACGGTGGTTAGATCCAAAGATCTCAAATTTGGACTCCTCAAACCAAAGCACAGATTTCCATTGGTCTAATGTCCATTCCTTGTGTTCTTTAGCCCAAACTAGTCTCTTCTGCTTGTTGCCTGTCCTTAGCAGTGGTTTCCTAGCAGCTATTTTACCATGAAGGCTGCTGCACAAAGTCTCCTCTTAACAGTTGTTCTAGAGATGAGAAGGTGTGTCCAAACTTTTGGTCTGTACTGTATATAGTACAGTAAGAATTTGCGTATTTTGTGCTCTACTGGTTTCTGTAATTGCCCACTTTCTCCTCCTGTCTGCTTGCTGAGTAAGTGTGATGTCAGAGCTGTGATCTGAGCCAATCAGATGTCTCTTTCCAGACAGGACCAGCTTCAGCTGCATCCCCCTCCTCCCTGTTATCTATTTTCTGTTTTACACTAAACATATCTTGTTGTTACTTAAGAACATTTTAGATCCGGAAGATGAGGAGAAAAGCTGAAGGGGCTTTTGGAAGGAAAAGTTATTCACTTTAAAAACATGAGTATTTTATAAATTGACTGGCAGCTTCATTTACTATGCAGCTACCTTCCCCCCCCAACTTTCAACTGGAAGAAGAGAAAGGCTCCATGTACACGGAACAAAAATATAACCACACTTTTTTGTTTGTTTTTGCTCCCCATTATTTCATGAGCTGAACTCAAAGAACTAATACCTCTAAGTACAGGAAAGGCCTTTTTCTCTCAAATATTGTTCACGAATATATCTAATTCTGTGTTAGTGATCACTTCTGCTTTGCAAAGATAATTGATCCACTTCACAGGTGCGGCATCTGAATATGCTGATTAGACAGCATGATTATTGCACAGGTGTGCCTTAGGCTGGCCAGCATGATTATTGCACAGGTGTGCCTTAGGCTGGCCAGCATGATTATTGCACAGGTGTGCCTTAGGCTGGCCAGCATGATTATTGCACAGGTGTGCCTTAGGCTGGCCAGCATGATTATTGCACAGGTGTGCCTTAGGCTGGCCAGCATGATTATTGCACAGGTGTGTCTTAAGGCCCCGTTACACACAACAACATATCTAACGATATATCGCCGGGGTCACGGATTCCGTGACACACATCCGGCATCGTTAGCGACGTCGTTGCGTGTGACACCAACGAGCGACCGTTAACGATCAAAAATAATGACCTTATCGTTGATCGTTGACACGTCATTCATTTTCAAAAAATCGTTGATTGTTGCAGGACGGAGGTTGTTTGTCGTTCCCGAGGCAGCACACATCGCTACGTGTGACACCCCGGGAACGATGAACTACAGCTTACCTGCGACCGCCGGCAATGAGGAAGGAAGGAGGTGGGCGGGATGGTTCGCCCACTCATCTCCGCCCCTCTGCTTCTATTGGGCGGTCGCTTTGTGACGCCGCACGAACCGCCCCCTTAGAAAGGAGGTGGTTCGCCGGCCACTGCGACGTCACTAGGCAGGTAAGTCCCGTGTGACGGCTCCTAACGATATTGTGCGCCACGGGCAGCGATTTGCCCATGACGCACAAACGACGGGGGCGGGGGTACGCTCGCTAGCAATATCACTAGCGATATCGCTGCGTGTGACAGGGCCTTTTGGCTGGCCAGCATGATTATTGCACAGATGTGCCTTAGGCTGGCTAGCATGATTATTGCACAGGTGTGACTTGGGCTGGTCAGCATGATAATTGAACAGGTGTGCCTTAGGCTGGCCAGCATGATTATTGCATAGGTGTGCCTTAGGCTGGCGACAATTAAAGATCTGAGCCCGCTGATATTGGCTGGACAAGCAGTCAGTCTCGTGTATGGGGGGGCCCGCACAACTTTCTCCGTTAGGTAATGTTGAATGAGATAAATATCAGGCAGGTGTATGGCAGCGGCTTTCTCGGTTTTTCCCTTTGAAAACACATGAAACCTTGGCCGGGTGATTGTATCATTTGGTTGATGTTTATCTAATATATGGGGGTCTTTAGCTCCTTCCACACATTTACCAGCATTTCTTCATGGAAATATAAAAGATTGGGCATGAAAATGAAACATGCCCAATCCTGTTTCTCACCATTCTCTTATACTCAGATGGTCAGCCAGTCCGGCTAAAATCAGCGCGTTCAGCCCGCTACACACGCTTCAATATATCTCACAATCCGTCGTTGGGGTCAAGTTGTAAGTGACGCACATCCGGCATCGTTTGTGAGGTATCTGCGTGTGACATCTACTTGCGATCAGGATTGAACGCAAAACCGTTGATCGCAAACACATCGTATCATTCTCTAGAATTGAGCGTTTTGTTGCACGAACCTAGTCAATTGTAACGTGCGACATCCCTCATACGATTTCGGTGTCTGATGCTATGTGCGCAGGTGTGCGCTCTGCACCGCAGCTTAAAAAAGGTCTGCTTCAGAGCGCAGCTGAAAAGCTGCGTTCTGAAGCGCCTCACAATGTCTGTCATTCACTAATCTCTGTCAGTCGGTCACTATCTCTGTCCCTCACTCTCTGTCCATGTCAGTCTATCCCCCTCTCTCATATACTCACCGATCCCCGATCCCCGGCGCTGCACGGCGTTCACACTGCTCCGGCGGCTTTTACTGTTTTGAAAAAGCCGGCCGCCCATTAAACAATTTCGTATTCCCTGCTTTCCCCGCCCACCGGCGCCTATGATTGGTTGCAGTGAGACACGCCCCCACGCTGAGTGACAGGTGTCACACTGCACCCAATCACAGCAGCCGGTGGGCGTGTCTATACTGTGTAGTGAAATAAATAATTAAATAATTAAAAAAAAAACGGCGTGCGGTCCCCCCAATTTTAAAACCAGCCAGATAAAGCCATACGGCTGAAGGCTGGTATTCTCAGGATGGGGAGCTCCACGTTATGGGGAGCCCCCCAGCCTAACAATATCAGCCAACAGCCGCCCAGAATTGCCGCATACATTAGATGCGACAGTTCTGGGACTGTACCCGGCTCTTCCCGATTTGCCCTGGTGCGTTGGCAAATCGGGGTAATAAGGAGTTATTGGCAGCCCATAGCTGCCAATAAGTCCTAGATTAATCATGTCAGGCGTCTATGAGACACCCTCCATGATTAATCTGTAAATTACAGTAAATAAACACACACACCCGAAAAAATCCTTTATTAGAAATAAAAACACAAACATATACCCTGGTTCACCACTTTAATCAGCCCCAAAAAGCCCTCCTTGTCCGGCGTACTCCAGGATGGTCCAGCGTCGCTTCCAGCGCTGCTGCATGGAGGTGACCGGAGCTGCAGCAGACACAGCCGCTCCGGTCACCTCCACGCAGGTAATGAAGACAGCCGCGTGATCAGCTGCTGTCACTGAGGTTACCCGGTGTCACTGGATCCAGCGGTGGCCGCGGGTAACCTCAGTGACAGCTCAGCTGATCGCGCTACTCACCTCAGTTGCTGCGTGGAGGTGATAGGAGCGGCGGTGAGTAGCGCGATCAGCTGAGCTGTCACTGAGGTTACCCGTAGCCACCGCTGGATCCAGTGACAGCGGGTAACCTCACTGACAGCTCAGCCGATCGCGCGGCTGTCTTCATTAGCTGTGTGGAGGTGACCGGAGCGGCTGTGTCTGCTGCAGCTCCGGTCACCTCCATGCAGCAGCGCTGGAAGCGACGCTGGAGCATCCTGGATTACGCCGGACAAGGAGGGCTTTTTGGGGCTGATTAAAGTGGTGAACCAGGGTATATGTTTGTGTTTTTATTTCTAATAAAGGATTTTTTCGGGTGTGTGTGTTTATTTACTGTAATTTACAGATTAATCATGGAGGGTGTCTCATAGACGCCTGACATGATTAATCTAGGACTTATTGGCAGCTATGGGCTGCCAATAACTCCTTATTACCCCGATTTGCCAACGCACCAGGGCAAATCGGGAAGAGCCGGGTACAGTCCCAGAACTGTCGCATATAATGTATGCGGCAATTCTGGGCGGCTGTTGGCTGATATTGTTAGGCTGGGGGGCTCCCCATAACGTGGAGCTCCCCATCCTGAGAATACCAGCCTTCAGCCGTATGGCTTTATCTGGCTGGTTTTAAAATTGGGGGGAACCGCACGCCGTTTTTTTTAATTATTTAATTATTTATTTCACTGCACAGTATAGACACGCCCACCGGCTGCTGTGATTGGGTGCAGTGTGACACCTGTCACTCAGCGTGGGGGCGTGTCTCACTGCAACCAATCATAGGGGCCGGTGGGCGGGTAAAGCAGGGAATACGAGATTGTTTAATGGGCGGCCGGCTTTTTCAAAACAGTAAAAGCCGCCGGAGCAGTGTGAACGCCGTGCAGTGCCGGGGATTGGTGAGTATGAGAGAGGGCTGCTAACTTCAGTAATTTCGGAGATTAGCGGTCACCGGTGAGTCCTTCACTGGTGACCGCTAATCAGGATGCGACACAGACAGAGCCGCAGCATGACAATGAAGTCGGGTGAGGTTCACCCGAGTTCATTCTGACAGTGCGGCTCTGTCTGTGTCTGCTGTCATCTGCCATTCAGCTCTGCTACATGGCTGTCTGTGTCTGCTGTCAGCGGCCATGTAGCAGAGCTGAACGGCAGATGACATAGTAAAAACGCATCCCTACACATTACACACGCTTGGCAAGTCAATAAATAAAAAAAAAAAAAAAAAAAAAGGTGCCCAATGCATACGTCACAGAACACATGATCTAAAGGATCGCACACAAAATTGACCAATTTAACATAGACTACTAACGCTCGTGTGACAGCAAATGAACGACCAACGTGCAATCTCATAGATCCTGTATGCAACCTGGGCGTGTCACATCGCAAATGCGATTGTACAACTAATTGCAACGTGTAAAGTGGGCTTTAAGTTGACCTTTGCTCTTATGTGTGTGTGTGTGTGTGGGGGGGGGGGGGGGGGGTCTGTAGACTGTTAGTATAATGAGACGTGTGAGAAGTGACCGCTTCAGATAAGATGGACGTCTCGCTGATTTCTGCTGTCCCGTAATGACGTCTTCTCTGGGTTATAAATGAGCCTTGAAAGCAAACACTGAAACAAAGCGGCTATACACAGGTGTTATACGCCACATGGAAATGTACTAAAGCCATGCAAACACCCACCGACCGACAGGACCAGCAGCGCACACTGGAATAACATAGGCTCAGGTCTTACGGGGGGGGAAAAAAGGCACCGGGCCGCCATCATTAATTTCACTTGGAGGAATGATATTCAGTCCAGGCAGGTGATGCAAATCAGCAGCAATGGGGGGTGACACATGGTTACTATTCATTATATGGTGGGGTTCCTAGCCACGCTATTCCTCCCTCACCTTTGGTAACCGCACCCTCCAACTCTTTCCCCTTTATTTTTATCCTAGTAGTCATCATCTTCCTCCTCTTTCTGGTCTTTGTTCTGTTTCTCCTTTTTTTTTTTTTTTTTTTTTTTTTAGTGATCACGCTCCTTTTTCTCTTCGTAGCTCTCGGCCTTCCCTTTTCTCCCACGCTGCTCTCTGCTTTCCCTCTTCTCCCGCGACGCTCTCGGCCTTGCCTCTTCTCCCGCGACGCTCTCTGCTTTCCCTCTTCTCCCGCGACGCTCTCTGCTTTCCCTCTTCTCCCGCGACGCTCTCTGCTTTCCCTCTTCTCCTGCACTGCTCTCTGCTTTCCCTCTTCTCCCGCGACGCTCTCTGCCTTTCCTCGTCTCCCACGCTGCTCTCTGCTTTCCCTCTTCTCCCGCGACGCTCTCGGCCTTGCCTCTTCACCCGCGACGCTCTCTGCTTTCCCTCTTCACCCGCGACGCTCTCTGCTTTCCCTCTTCTCCTGCACTGCTCTCTGCTTTCCCTCTTCTCCCGCGACGCTCTCTGCCTTTCCTCGTCTCCCACGTCGCTTTCTGCTTTCCCTCTTCTCCCACGTCGCTTTCTGCTTTCCCTCTTCTCCCGCACCGCTCTCGGCCTTCCCTCTTCTCCCGCGCCGCTCTCGGCCTTCCCTCTTCTCCCGCGCTGCTCTCTGCTTTCCCTCTTCTCCCGCGCTGCTCTCTGCTTTCCCTCTTCTCCCGCGCTGCTCTCTGCTTTCCCTCTTCTCACGCGCTGCTCTCTGCTTTCCCTCTTCTCCCGCGTCCTTCTCGGCCTCGCCCCTTCTCCCGTGACCCTCTCGCCCTCGCCCCTTCTCCCGCGACCCTCTCGGCCTCGCCCCTTCTCCCACGACCCTCTCGGCCTCGCCCCTTCTCCCGCGACCCTCTCGGCCTCGCCCCTTCTCCCGCGACCCTCTCGGCCTCGCCCCTTCTCCTGCGCCGCTCTAGGCCTTCTGTGTCGCCCTCGTCTTCCTTCTCTACCTTTCCGCCCAGGTCTGTGGATGAGGCTCTCTTTAATATCTCATTTACTCTGATACATTTAGTTTTGCTCACGGTTCTGTCCCAAGTTCACCCGGATGTGACCACTTGTTGAGTTTTTGTAACCCCACCGTTTTCGACCTGGGTTGCTGCAAATTTGAGACAGTCGTTATATGTGACGGTCATATCGGTTATTGGCAGATTTTCCCAGAACAAGATGAAGATGCAAATGAAGGTTCAATCTCAATGGCTGGAAATAGGGTGAAATATCTGTGCTTTGAAAACCTGAATTTCAACATCTGTAAAGTGTTGTTGGCTTTTTTTTTCCGACATATAATGGACAACGAGGAACTAGGCCATGGTTTATGGTTAACTGTATACATGACAAATCATTAACTCTGAAGAACATGTAGTATAGAAACCCAGGCCTCCGTGTTTTATGCTTTCTGCAGGATCTAGAGGTGGCAATGAAGATCTATAAACATTTTTGCACCAAGGCCATCTAACACAGAGCTCCCTGTGTCTCCATAGTAACAGACCACAAACAAACCCTGTGTAGTCTGATCCTGCAGCCGCACACCCCTTTTCTTGTCTTGCGCCTCTTCTTTCTAATACACCAAATTTCCATTAGCAAGAATCCGAGAATAGAATTAGACGATAACTCTGCATGATCAGACGGCACAGAGTTTGCTTTATGATCATAGAGACACTTAAGACCTGGAAAGGAGCTGCAAACGCAAAACGAGGATTTTATGAAATTTGTAATGTAACTTTACAAGGGACACAAATTCTTAAAAATAATGCTTCATAATCTGTGGTCACCCTCGTGGATGCAGTGCAGGCTGATCTGGTGATCTTTACCAGGACTCGACGTGATCATACAAAATGGGGTAGAGAAGGGGTTAATGCCGCGCATCAGACGCATGAAGATGTAGAATGTTGATGAAGATAAGTATTCTTTTATTTTATAGGTCTACGCGTTTCGAGGTGAAAACCTCTTCCTCAGGACCAGTACATCAACAAGAGTCTTGTTGTTGATGTACTGGTCCTGAGGAAGAGCTTTTCACCTCGAAACGCGTATTTGGTATTGGGTGAAGGAAAAAAAAAAAAAGCGGAGGTAGAAAAGAAGAGGAACTAATTTTGAACTACAAAATCCTGAAAGCAGCGTTTTACATCTCGCAGGTTCAAGTGAAGATTTACCTTGATCATCAATGCCTCTGCCGTCAATATTCAGTACATAGCACTCTGAGTGCACAAGGGTGAAATGGTTACAACTGTTCTAAACCTGTGGAGTTATGCCACCAATTTGTGACTTGGGATGTGTTTTTAATTTTCCTTCTTGCAGGTGGTTTTAAGAGCCTTAAATTTTACTTTTCTTTTTTTCTTGGTGGGATATTTAATTGATTTTTTTTTTTTTTCATGTTTTTCCGAAATAGTTTGGGCATAAGTTCTTTGTATGCCTGTGTATGTATAAATAAATAGTGTGAAACCATATCTCTTTTGTTCTTTTCCATGTTAGCATGGAAGGGGGAGAATTATATATATATTATAAAAATGATTAATGTATTTATAAATAAAGAAAAAGAAAAAAATATAATATATATTTATAGAAAATATACTTTTACAACAAATATATAATATACCGTATATTTTTTATAAAAAAATATATATATTTCTTTATAAAATTATATTTTCTATAAATTATATATATAATATATATAATTTATAGAAAATATAATTTTATAAAGAAATATATATATATATTATTTATTTGTTGTAAAAGTATATTTTATATTTGTAATTTAATTTATATATAAAATATATCAGTTTTTATAAAATAAATTTTTATTTTTTTTATAAAATTTTCCACCTCACCCCTATGTTAACAAGGAAAAGAAAAGAGATGCGCTTTTCACGCTTTCATTTATTTAATCACGCAAATAAATTGGGCCCAAACTATTTCTGAAAAACAAAGAAAAGAAAAAAAAATCCATGAAATAATTTTTTTTTAATTTATATTGCAGTATATATAATATATGTGTACCATATATATTATACTCATCCCCCTCATTTTAACAGACAGAAGAAAAAAGATGTGTATTCCATGTTTTAATTTTTTTTGTGGCACATTTTAATTTGCTTTCCCCTTATTCTTATATAGCAGACATGTGGTTTTTCTGCTATTATTTGTTTGCGCTGTTTTGGGGTTTTGTTTTTTTTTTTTATTTATATTTCATACATTGTCCCTATAAAAGACTTTTAGTAGGCATTTCAACATTTTAAATACAATTTTTTTTTTTAATTTTTTTATTTTTTTAATTTTCCCTGTAACTGGGCCTGGTACACTAGGCCCAGTTACAGGGAACAGTCATCTTTTTGTCTGTACTGCAGAGCTAATCTGGATAGATCTGTTATCACCCAGCAGCGCTGGAGCCATCCAAATCACATGCTGGCTGGGTCTAGAGGAGGAAAGCCCGGTTAATGCTTTGCAATCTGTATATACACCACTCCTCTCTGCCCTCTCTATGGGGAGTCCGGCTGTGTCTGACAGCTGCCTCCTTGCTCCTATAGCTGCAGAATTGCTGTTATCTTTGCACTGGCATTTTAGAATATCACTGCAGAGTAACCTGAGGATCGCTGTGATGTTTAAAGCCTGTAGACCTAATCCAGAAGTGTGGTGACCATCTTTGAATACTAATGTGCAGCTTGGGCACTGGTTGCATCTTGTCTATGAAGGATCTATCACATGTGGCTTCGGTTATGAATGTGAGACGCAGCACAGATGTGCGCGGAGACTTTATTTGTGATAAGACAAAGGAATCTGCTCTGATCCTTACTTGTTTTTGTTTTTTTATTATTTTGTGTGCAGATTTTCTGAAACGGGCAATTCAACAAGGTCAATTTAACACTGATGATACAAAAGAGGTGAGTGCTCGTTTATTGCTTGTGAACTAATATTGATGATTTATGCAAATAAAGTGCACTGATCAGTTTCAGGTGACTCTTCAGTGTAGCTGCTATTGAGGATAACACTATTTCTGTCCATTACATTACTTGTTTGTAGCATTTTTCCCATTTTCTGACTGCTCCGCTATATTATCGCTCGGATATGAGGGATTCCCGCTCTCCTGTCTGTACATGTTCAGGAGGACATGATAAAGCCACACTGAGCAGTGTAGCTGGGAATCCACCTCTGGGGTGAGGGAAGCGCTCTCCAGAATATGACACTGTCTGTGCATCTGAAAAAGCACTCGGGCCAAGAAATGGGGTCGCAAAAAGCATTAGAGACAATTTATTTTATTATATATATATATATATATATATATATATATATATATATATATATATATATATATATATATATATATATATATATATATATATATATACTTAAATACATTTATTTGGGACTATTGCACCCTTTTGCTTTTTTCACGTCCCTTGTTTCATCTCGCATTCAACTTTTGATGCAGTTTGTGCCCATAAATCTACTGGGAGGAGCTCAGAAATCGGATGATTTTTAAATAAGTTCCAAACGCTGCCATCATTCAGTTGGAACACGCTCACTGACAGATTCTCAGTTAACTCATTCTGCATCCTGAAATACAGTGCAACACTGAGACTATAGAAGGTAAATTATGCATTATACTTAATGAGACCCTATCACAAAAATGACTTTGATTGCCAAATACATGCAGTTATGTAAATAAATAAATCTGTTTTACTTTTATTTTTTCAAGTTCTAGAACCATAAACTTTCCTGGAACACTCCAAAACTGGGTGATAATGTTCCCTCTTGATGGAGCTCTGGTAAACCCTTTTTTTTTTTTGCTTTAGCATCAGCTCAAATTTGCCAGGATTGCTTCTGAAAACTTGGAACTTTTTGGCAACTGCCCATGTTGACTGCTGGCTCTGTGAATGTCACTCATAATAACTGGCGGACTACAACCCCAAGCATGCTGAGATGTGATGCACATATGTAGTTTTAGAAAAGTTGCAGACGTTTACACCCCTTCAGTCACCTTTTCGCAGCCGCTTCCTTTGCAGCAGAATCACCAGCTGCGTTCTGGCCTCTCGCAGTCCACACAATGCCCCGATGCACGGGGAAGAGGAAGCCTGCATCTTCTGCCATCGTTGGTCACCGGATGGACTGGCTTCCCCTGCACCTCTAATAATGGCCGCAACTTCTGTTAGCAGCAAAAGGCCTAAAGCACAACAGTACCTTTTAAAAAAAAATTATATATATATATATATATATAATATATATATATATATATATATATATATATATATATATATATATATATATATATATATATAGATCTCTCTCGCTCTCTCGATCTCTCTCGATCTCTCTCGCTCTATATATTATATATATATATATATATATATATATATATATATATATATATATATATATATATATATATATATATATATATATATATATATATATATACATATACATATACATATACATATATACAGTGCCTACAAGTAGTATTCAACCCCCTGCAGATTTAGCAGGTTTGATAAGATGCAAATAAGTTAGAGCCTGCAAACTTCAAACAAGAGCAGGATTTATTAACAGATGCATAAATCTTACAAACCAACAAGGTATGTTGCTCAGTTAAATTTTAATACATTTTCAACATAAAAGTGTGGGCCAATTATTATTCAACCCCTAGGTTTAATATTTTGTGGAATAACCCTTGTTTGCAATTACAGCTAATAATCGTCTTTTATAAGACCTGATCAGGCCGGCACAGGTCTCTGGAGTTATCTTGGCCCACTCCTCCATGCAGATCTTCTCCAAGTTATCTAGGTTCTTTGGGTGTCTCATGTGGACTTTAATCTTGAGCTCCTTCCACAAGTTTTCAATTAGGTTAAGGTCAGGAGACTGACTAGGCCACTGCAACACCTTGATTTTTTCCCTCTTGAACCAGGCCTTGATTTTCTTGGCTGTGTGCTTTGGGTCGTTGTCTTGTTGGAAGATGAAATGACGACCCATCTTAAGATCCTTGATGGAGGAGCGGAGGTTCTTGGCCAAAATCTCCAGGTAGGCCATGCTATCCATCTTCCCATGGATGCGGACCAGATGGCCAGGCCCCTTGGCTGAGAAACAGCCCCACAGTATGATGCTGCCACCACCATGCTTGACTGTAGGGATGGTATTCTTGGGGTCGTATGCACTGCCATCCAGTCTCCAAACGTCACGTGTGTGGTTGGCACCAAAGATCTCGATCTTGGTCTCATCAGACCAGAGAATCTTGAACCAGTCTGTCTCAGAGTCCTCCAAGTGATCATGAGCAAACTGTAGACGAGCCTTGACATGACGCTTTGAAAGTAAAGGTACCTTACGGGCTCGTCTGGAACGGAGACCATTGCGGTGGAGTACGTTACTTATGGTATTGACTGAAACCAATGTCCCCACTGCCATGAGATCTTCCCGGAGCTCCTTCCTTGTTGTCCTTGGGTTAGCCTTGACTCTTCGGACAAGCCTGGCCTCGGCACGGGTGGAAACTTTCAAAGGCTGCCCAGGCCGTGGAAGGCTAACAGTAGTTCCATAAGCCTTCCACTTCCGGATGATGCTCCCAACAGTGGAGATAGGTAGGCCCAACTCCTTGGAAAGGGTTTTGTACCCCTTGCCAGCCTTGTGACCCTCCACGATCTTGTCTCTGATGGCCTTGGAATGGTCCTTTTGTCTTTCCCATGTTGACCAAGTATGAGTGCTGTTCACAAGTTTTGGGAGGGTCTTAATTAGTCAGAAAAGGCTGGAAAAAGAGATAATTAATCCAAACATGTGAAGCTCATTGTTCTTTGTGCCTGAAATACTTCTTAATACTTTAGGGGAACCAAACAGAATTCTGGTGGTTTGAGGGGTTGAATAATAAATGACCCTCTGAATAAACTTTTCACAATTTAAAAAAAAAAAATAAAAAAAAAAATAACATTCATTTTTGCTGCATTTCACACTTCCAGGCTGATCTACAGTCCAAATGTCACAATGCCAAGTTAATTCCGAATGTGTAAACCTGCTAAATCTGCAGGGGGTTGAATACTACTTGTAGGCACTGTATGTATGTATGTGTATGTGTATATATATATATATATATAAAATATGTGCGTGCGTGTATAATATATTACAGTGCCTTGCGAAAGTATTCAGCCCCCTTGAATTTTTCAACCTTTTCCCACATTTCAGGCTTCAAACATAAAGATAAAGATGTTAATGTTCTGGTGAAGAATCAAATTTGATTCTATTTAAAACTTTTTTAAAAACTTAACTGATAATTGGGGCGTGCAATATTATTCATCCCCTGTAAGTGAATACTTTGTAGCGCCCCCTTTTGCTGCGATTACAGCTGCAGTCTCTTGGGGTATGTGTCTATCAGTTTTGCACATGGAGAGGCTGAAATTGTCGCCCATTCTTCCTTTGTAAACAGCTGGAGCTGAGTGAGGTTGGATGGAGGCGTTTGTGAACAGCAGTTTTCAGCTCTTTCCACAGATTCTCGATTGGGTTCAGGTCTGGACTGTGACTTGGCCATTCTAACACCTGGATGCGTTTATTTGTGACCCATTCCATTGTAGATTTTGCTTTATGTTTGGGATCATTGTCTTGTTGGAAGACAAATCTCCGTCCCAGTCTCAGGTCTTTTGCAGACTCCACCAGGTTTTCTTCAAGAATGGTCCTGTATTTGGCTCCATCCATCTTCCCATCAATTTTAACCATCTTCCCTGTCCCTGCTGAAGAAAAGCAGGCCCAAACCATGATGCTGCCACCACCATGTTTGACAGTGGGGATGGTGTGTTCAGGGTGATGAGCTGTGTTGCTTTTACGCCAAACATATCGTTTGGCATTGTGCCCAAATAGTTTGATCTTGGTTTCCTCTGACCAGAGCATCGTCTTCCACATGTTTAGTGTCTCCCTGGTGGCTTGTGCCAAACTTTAAACACCACTTTTTGTGGATGTCTTTGAGAAATGGCTTTCTCCGTGCCACTCTTCCATAAAGGCCAGATTTGTGCAGTGTACGACTGATTGTTGTTCTATGGACAGACTCTCCCACCTCAGCTGTAGATCTCTGCAGTTCATCCAGAGGGATCATGGGGCTCTTGGCTGCATCTCTGATCAGTCTTCTCCTTGTTTGAGATGACAGTTTGGATGGACGGCCGGGTCTTGGTAGATTTGCAGTGGTATGATACTCCTTCCATTTCAATATGATCGCTTGCACAGTGCTTCTTGGGATGTTTAAAGGTTTGGAATTTTTTTTTTAACCAAATCCTGCTTTAAACTTCTCCACAACAGTATCACGGACCTGCCTGTTGTGTTCCTTGGTCTTCATGATGCTCTCTGTGCTATACACAGAACACTGAGACTATCACAGAGCAGGAACATTTATACGGAGACTTGATTACACACAGGGGCTTATATTTATCATCATCAGTCATTTAGGACAACATTGGATCATTCAGAGAACCTCAATGAACTTCTGGAGTGAGTTTGCTGCACTGAAAGTAAAGGGGATGAATATTTTTGAACGCCCCAATTTTCAGTTTTTTTTTTCTTTTTTAAATGTTTAAAATAAACAATAAATTTCCATCACCTTCACAACTGTGTGCGTGTGTGTGTGTGTGTGTGTGTGTGTATGTGTGTGTGTGTGTGTGTGTGTGTGTGTATATATATATGTATGTGTATAATATATAATTAATATATATATATATATATATATATATATATATATATATATATATATATATATATATATATATATATATTATATATATACACACACACTCATTTATTATTCTCCTATTTGCAAAACGTTTGGATTAACGAAAGGAAAGCCCCCCCCCCACTAGGGATAATTAAAAACAAATAAATAAACAAAAAAATAAAAATGGAATCCTCTCTCAACTGGGATCTGTTCAAAATTAATAAGCTCTTACAAAACTTTTCAAAACTACTTCAGGAAAAGTTCTACAAAATTTCCAAGGGGAATAAAAAATGATTCTAGCAAATTTACCTAAAGAAAAATGAAATAAAAAAAGTCATGCCTTGCCTGATTCATTGAGAAACATGCACGTCTTAATGAGTTGGGCGCCCCACACTCCACAACGCTCCCTCATTAAGACTGGTGAGAAAGTCTCGAGTCTTTATTTCTGAATTTATGATTCAAAGGCTTCATTTTTTAACAAAAAAAAACTGCAGTACCTGCTACCACCTATTCACAAAGACGGCGCTGTTTCTCAAATTATTTTTAAAATACAGAGGAGACTTACCCACATTACATCCTGAACAGCATAATCGCTTTCATAGTCCATACTTACCAAAGGTGTGGGTTTTTGTTTTTGTTTTTTTTATTTCTTGGAAAAATCCTAAATTATTCAATAACTTTTTTTATTGAGCTGCAAAGGACATTGACGGATAATAAAACTATTCTCTCAGTGATCCATCACCCAGAATTCCCTTCTATTGTGTGAAAACTATTTTACTGAATTGTTGTTTTTTTGTTTTTGTTTTTTTTTGCTGCCAGAAGGGAAAATATGAAAGGTCAGGTTTTTTTTTTTTTTTTGTTTTTTGTGCCATGCATTTTGTCGCGTTTTTTTTTGTGCTTTTTTGTGCCATGTGTCTTGTTGCAATTTTGTTGCTTTTTTTTTTTGTGACAACCTTTTTTTTTTATATATTTTTTTTTCTTTACTGAAATCAATGGCTGAAAGGGCTTCAAAACACAGGGGGAAATGCACAAAAAAATGTAATGCTCCAGATTTTTTTCTGCACGGAAAACTGCAAGTAAAAAATAGGCAACGTGCACTCAGCACCACAGGATTTTCATTGGCTTTGCTCGGATAACATTTTGGCAAAAACAAAAAAAAAAAAAAAAAGCACCCTGCGCACAAGACCTTTTTAAAAGAACCTCGATAAGTGAGAGCTATAATCTGATTGGTTACTCTGCTCCCTTTTTGCCTTTTCAAGTCCCCAGGTTTTCTATGGCAGAGATTCATTAAATCCGGCGCAGAGTGGTAAATGATTTAGCCGTGTTCCCGGAAGCCCGGATAATCACCGCAGCAGTTTCTGTTTATTTTACGTGTCACCGCTTTTTTTTTCTTTTGCATGTCTTGGTCTGAGTTATTCATGGGTGGAGACCTTTTTTTTTTTTTTTTTTTTTTTTTTTTTTTTTTTTTTCATATTTGCTTTTGGGTTTGTAAATATTTTTCCCTGGATTGGGTTCAGTGATTATCATGTGGCCGGTAATGTCCGATAAGAGCGGGCGGTTTCCTCACTGTGACAACACGTATATTCGGCATTATATGCCCATAGCGCGGTTCTCGGTGGTCCTCACCAGTGCCACAGCCATTGACTAGTGTAGTGCGATCATAATCAGTTACTTATATAGCACCAACATATTCCGTGGCACTTTACAATGGATGAATACCTGACCATTTCCCAAACGTACTTCTCCTATAGTCTAGTGACTTGCAGAGTAAAAGTTTCACGCATGACACCCAAAAACAAGGAGTACACCAGCAACAAACAAGTGGTACACCGGGGACACTTTAACAACAGTGGGCTATGGTGCTAGTGGGAGGGATGATGGGACACCTCCTGCACTCACCTGCACCCTGCACTCCTAGCCAGTCCCTATACAGGTTCCTCACCTGTCACCGAGCAGGAACCTGAAGCCCTGAGAGACTCTGCAGTAAACCCTGGCTAGTGAGCTGGCAGGTTAGGCTCACTAGTCCCACCGCTGCACTAACACAACAAGAAGGGAAGGTACAACAGACGGGAAAGAACAAAAGGATAACGCCCAGCTTCACGGCTGCAGTCTACACCGCTTCACTGCAACAAGGGCTCAGCAGCTCCTTCCACCTTGAGGCCTAGCTTCAGAATGAATTCAGAATAAGCGGCGCCCTCTACTGGGAGATGTGACCATATATAGGGTAAGGGAGTGGTTACCAACTGGAAACACCAGAGGCCAGGAATCAGAAGCTGCTGCAAAGCAAAACTGACATTAACCCTTTCAACAAAAAAAAGGAAAGGGAATACATTGTTGTTGTTACTGTAAATACTTGTTTTACCCTTGGAATAATTCTGGGGCATCTTTTCTTAGAACTTTACATCATTTGTTCCTCTGTTACTCCTCCTAGAAATATATTGACAACATGGGGTTACTATTTTGAAAGTAGGTGCCTTTACTTTCTCCAGCGCGATCCAATCAGTGCTGACACCTTCGGGAATAAAAACGCTCAATTGTAACTTTTTTTTTTTAAATTATTATTATTAGTAACAGTAAGGAATGTTATAAAATAAAGAAACAACCATATCTCATTTGTTGACTTTCCTGCCTCTCCGGCTCCACCGATCCAGTTTTGCTTACTAGTCCTGCATTTGTATCTATTGTTCCTCCTGCAACCAATCATTGTATTCAGCCATCACGTTCTGTACATAACATGATGGCTGAGGCCAGTGATCGGCTGCAGTGGTCACGATGAAGGAGGAAACCACGTCATCCATACAGGACTAATGGGCTCCACTGGATCGGCAGAGCCAAAGAGATTTGGTGAGTAATGGATATTTCTATACTTTATACCTTTTCCCCATCATTCCGTCTGCATTGTAAGGTTTCACCGTCCTCATTATTTGCTCGTGTTCCTCTTCTGCGACCGTATAGTGAATCGATAACTCTTGACATTAATGACGTTGCGCTTTTTATTTAGGTGCTGATGTATGAGATTGGATACCTCGTCGCTCTGGCCATCGGCGTGGTCTTCATCGTACTAATGACGCTGGTTGGCCTCTTCTTCGCTTGCTGTCGCTGCTGCGGCAATTGTGGTGGAAAAATGTATCAGAAGCAGACGAAGAATATCACCTGCAGGAGGCGGTTTCAGTATTTCTTCCTGCTCTGCATCACTCTCATCATCCTGTGAGTATACGGACCTATAAACTTCACCCTCTGGCAGCCATGCTATATTTTACTTAACATAAACGTGAATGGCCATCACACGTCCCTGCAGCGTGAATGGCCATCACACGTCCCTGCAGCGTGAATGGCCATCACACGTCCCTGCAGCGTGAAGGGCCATCACACGTCCCTGCAGCGTGAAGGGCCATCACACGTCCCTGCAGCGTGAAGGGCCATCACACGTCCCTGCAGCGTGAAGGGCCATCACACGTCCCTGCAGCGTGAAGGGCCATCACACGTCCCTGCAGCGTGAAGGGCCATCACACGTCCCTGCAGCGTGAAGGGCCATCACACGTCCCTGCAGCGTGAATGGCCATCACACGTCCCTGCAGCGTGAATGGCCATCACACGTCCCTGCAGCGTGAATGGCCATCACACGTCCCTGCAGCGTGAATGGCCATCACACGTCCCTGCAGCGTGAATGGCCATCACACGTCCCTGCAGCGTGAATGGCCATCACACGTCCCTGCAGCGTGAATGGCCATCACACGTCCCTGCAGCGTGAATGGCCATCACACGTCCCTGCAGCGTGAATGGCCATCACACGTCCCTGCAGCGTGAATGGCCATCACACGTCCCTGCAGCGTGAATGGCCATCACACGTCCCTGCAGCGTGAATGGCCATCACACGTCCCTGCAGCGTGAATGGCTATCACACGACCCTGCAGCCTATCCAGGAGAATGACCAGCCGCAGCTTTTCCCTTTTGATGTCTACAGTATATAAAGCCAGAACTGTACGTTTTAAAAAAAATGGGGCAATCATCTGATCACTCCATGATCAGCCAGGCATTTCTCCTACAGCGGCCACTGCTGGAGAAATGTGGTATTACATGGTAGATATTCACATGCAAAATAAGGGAAGACTCAGGTTAACCAAAAAAAAAAGAATTTTTTTTTTAGTAAGAACTGTACCTTTTTAAAAAATGGGGAAATCATCTGATCGCTCTAGGTTCAGCCATTGATTTCTCCTACAGCGGCCACTGCTGGGGAAATGTGGTATTACATGGAAGAATGGAAGATATTCACATGCAAAATAAAGGGAAGACTCAGGTTAACCAAAAAGGAGATTTTTTTTTTTTTTTTTCTTTTAGCCAAAATTGTACCTTTTTAAAAAATGGGGCAATTATTTGATCACTCCAGGTTAAGCCAGGCATTTCTCCTACAGCGGCCACTGCTGGAGAAACGTGGTATTACATGGCAGAAATTCACATGCAAAATTAAGGGGAGACTGAGGTTAACCAAAAAGGAGAATTTGGGGTTTATAGAGGATGAGCCTGGGATCCTCCTCTCCATGACTTTGTGTACTGTAAAAATGCTTCTAAATGGGGGACCATCCCTTTTTAATTTACACAAATCTGTTCTGGTAGCTGTAATGTAACCAGCCATTCTCCTGTGTGTCCTTCACCATGACCAAGGCAGATTCTTATCTCCATAAAGGTTTTTATTCAATGATTGCAAGCAGAGATATGAGGAATTCATCCAGGAAGCATATTTGAATATTGTGCTTTTTACTACATAATGAATAACCAGAAGGTTTCTTTACATTTATTAGACCATAAAAGTATTGTTCTGTACGTTCTGAACTGATGACGTCTTTTCCGCGTTCTTTCCTCCTCAGGGCTGGTGACATTTGCGCCTTTTATAGCAACGACAAAATAAATACCGCCGTCGACAACAGTTTCAAGTCTTTAAACAATACGGTGGATAACCTGAAGACCTATGTGAATTCAGTGCCCCAGGTACAGTACAGTACGCCAGTGCCAAAAACGGGGTGACAGTGCGCCAGCGAACGAGACAGCATCTGCACAGACCGTCTGGAGAGCGTCCCATAGTGAACTCTACCATCTGCTGAGTCCATGGAGGGATTACACGGATCCCAGGGAACAAGGCTTTTATGGCCGGTTACCAGCAGAATGGCGGAGGCAGCTGCAAAGATTTATAGGGATGGAAATGACCCGAAACTAAAGCATAAAAGCAAACACCAGTGTGGGAACTGTAACAATATGGCCACACTGTAGAAATATAGGTTATAAAGTGGGAATATTCACCAATGCAAAACTGAGGCGGCCACTTAGATTTAAGGGGTTCTCAGGTGAATAATTTAAAAAATAAATATATAAATTGTTACATCTTTACATATTTTAAATGAGCAAATCAAATCTCATTTGTTTATGAAGGTAAATAATGGAACATAAAAATGGCCGCTGTCTTCTTAGACTGACAGAATTAAGGATAAGTCGGTATTTCTAGGACGGTGTGGTAGGAAGCTCCGCCCCCCTGGCTGCATGTGCTGGATGACGCTCCACCCCCCTGGCTGCATGTGCTGGAGGACGCTCCACCCCCCTGGCTGCATGTGCTGGAGGACGCTCCACCCCCCTGGCTGCATGTGCTGGAGGACGCTCCACCCCCCTGGCTGCATGTGCTGGAGGACGCTCCACCCCCCTGGCTGCATGTGCTGGAGGACGCTCCACCCCCCTGGCTGCATGTGCTGGAGGACGCTCCACCCCCCTGGCTGCATGTGCTGGAGGACGCTCCACCCCCCTGGCTGCATGTGCTGGAGGAAGCTCCACCCCCCTGGCTGCATGTGCTGGAGGAAGCTCCACCCCCTGGCTGCAAGTGCTGGAGGAAGCTCCACCCCCTGGCTGCAAGTGCTGGAGGAAGCTCCACCCCCCTGGCTGCACCCCCCCGGCTGCATGTGCTGGAGGAAGCTCCACCCTCCTGGCTGCATGTGCTGGAGGAAGCTCCACCCCTCCTGGCTGCATGTGCAAGAGGAAGCTCCACACCCCCCCCCCGCGGCTGCATGTGCAGTAGGATGCTTTACCACACTGGCTGCATGTGCCATAGGATACTTCACCCCCAAGTCAATGTGAGGTAGGAAGCTCCGCCCCTGGGCTGCATGTGCAGGAGGAAGCTCCACCCCCTTGGCTGCATGTGCCATAGGATACTTCACCCCCAAGTAAATGTGAGGTAGGAAGCTCCGCCCCTGGGCTGCATGTGCAGGAGGAAGCTCCACCCCCTTGGCTGCATGTGCAGTAGGATGCTTTACCAGACTGGCTGCATGTGCGGTAGGATACTTCACCCCCCAAGTAAATATGAGGTAGGAAGCTCCACCCCCTTGTTGCATGTGTAGTAGTAAGCTCCGCCCCCGGGCGGCATGTGCGGTAGAAAGCTCCGCTGCTGTGACCTGGAAATGACCTTTACCAGTCAAGCTATTTCCAGGTCATGGCATTAGAGCTTCCCCCCCCCCCCGCCAATGAAGGGAGGTGATGAGCATCCTACTGCACACACTCGCAAACAAATGTCCTGTCCTATCGGTATAACAATGTTTTCTATCTTTGTTTATATTCTTGGAGAACCCCTTTAAGTCTGCCACACCCTCTGATGCTGATTCGCTCCGGCTGAAATCAGTGTTTGGAGAATTCCAAATTTTAAATTTAAACTTCCCAAAGATTCCGTCCTCCGACATCAACTGTCAGTGAGAAGGATGCGACAGTTTAAATTTAAATGTCCGATCCTGGTGTTCAGAGGAGACCAGCGACTCCCATAGCTGTGTGTTTGTGAGTGGGTGAGTGGGTTTGGGGAGAGATGGTGGTCTCTCTCACGTGTGTGCATTAGTACTAGCCGTTTTTTTTTCTTGGATAGCATTTGGACCAATATTATTTCATGGGGCAATGCTGATTCCATGATTTCTGAAATAAGATGCCATTTGCCCATTGAAGTTAATGGGTACATGCAGAACGTCGGGCTGTACACGGATGACATCTGAGTTCAGAATGATTTCTGTAAACTTACACAATGGAGATGATGGAGACATTTTGTTCTCCATCTCCTGATAGTGGGCTCTGATTCTCGCTGTGCTTGGATCCAAATTTCAGCAGTGTCATTTGCATAATCGGATGAAAGAGTCTACGGCCGTCTGATCCTGCCCTTAGGGTCTACAAAAAAACGCCCAGGTGGGGGCGCTCAAGCCTCATGTGCAGTGGTGCAGTGAGCTGCGATTCATGGGGCTGTTTGATGATGTCCTTCCATTGTAGAGCAGCTTTGTCACACGGAGATGTGTAATTCCACCACATCAGACATCGAATACGCGTCTGCCAATGTTTTAATACCCTTTAATGTTTTAACCCTTGCCCATACTACATTCAAAAATCTCACAGTGCCACCCACTTTGGGGACCCGTTCTGTGGAACAATCCTGCGCAAAAAAAAATAAATCCTTGATATATTTTTACTTTTTGTCTTTTAGGATGTTGACATTATTGTCAATTCAAGCAAAGTTCCTATCAACAAGGCCAACAGCAGCGTTACTGGTAAGTCCACCTGTACCACCAGGCAGGTCACTGCTTCTTCTTAACCAACGTGGAGGCCCTCTCAGAGGGAATTCTTCAGCTTAGAAACCCTGTACAATAAATGATCAGTGCACTGCAGAGCAGGACGAATGGGTATATAGCTAATGGGAGAAGTATCAGAACCTCTTGTATTTTCTTCCTTTATATCTGGCTCATTCTGTGCTTAGGAGTCCAGTGGGCGGGATCATCAGTGATTGACGACCTTCCCTGTATCAATCCTGATCACAGATTTTGCTAGATGAGTAATGCTGGTTGTTCTTCAAGCATTTTTGTGTGCTGATTCTGAATCTGCAAGAATCAGAATTTTCCTATCTGGCACCAATTTTCCATGATTTTGGTTTTTCCAATAATTTTAGCCTCCTTTGCCCTTTTCATGAATTAATTTTAGCTTTCTAGGTGCTGCGATTGTTATACGTTTGCACTGTTCTTTATGAAGTCAGTTTACACTTTCTGTATGACAAAGATTGCAGGAATAACAAGTAAAACCAGGCATTCAGCCGGTATCGCGTCGCTCCGAGCTGCCAGTCCCTGCTCCACCGACATCTCGGACTTTGGATCCGGAAGATGGCTCAGACGCTGGTTTGGTTGATGAAGAAGCTGATCGAGAAGATCCTAATTTTCTGGCCATTAATTTGTGATCTGAATCTAATCAAAAAGTCAGGTGGAGCTTTTGGCTTTAAGGGTCAAAGGCTGGCGCTTGCAAAAGCAGATACCGAAATATCCTCTTTCCGCCATAGCCAGCAGGAGCTTGAATGCTTATTTTCAATGGAAGGGACCTAGCTTATTGCTCCGAGATGCAATGGGACAAGAGCATGACCCTCAAAAATGGGAGCTTTTTATAGATTCTTCAAAAACTAGTTTAAAAGTGATACTTCTGCATAAAGGCAAAGAAAATCCGTCTGCTCCTCTTGCTTATTCAGCAAGTCTGAAAGAAACCTATATGAAAAGATGTAAAAAATCTATTACGAAAACTAAGTGGTGATCTGAAGATAATGGTCTTGCAGCTCGGTTATACAAAGTTTTGCTGTTTTCTCATGGGACAGCAGAGACTCAAATAATTTCACAGAAAAAAACAAAACAATGGCCAGCAAGAAACAATGACTCCTGGAAGAAAGAATGTCCTGCATCCACCTCTGGTAGCTCCAGAAAAAGTGTTCCTTCCATTGCTCCATAGAAAATTTGGCTGATGAACTTTGTCTAGGTGATGGATCGTGATGGCGAGGGTTCTTCATACCTCAGAAACAAGTTTTCGATGAATCAGCGAGGCCAAGATCAAAGAAGGAATTTTTTGTGGGGCCACAAATTGGGGAAATAAAGAAAGACCCTGATTTTTTTTTTTTTTTTTTTTACACCAAACTAAGCGAGACTGAGGCACTGGCGGGGGAGCCATCCAGAAATGTAGAGGGGAACTTCCATAAATCGCCAAACTATAGAGATTTTGTAATTGAGCTACACTACAAAGAATTGGGATGCCGTATGTCTCCCAAGACACATTTCCTGGACTTCCATTCAGATTTTTTTCAACAATTAATCTGGGAGATGTTAATGCCGAGCAAGTCAAGCATTGAGCTACTTAATGCCGAGCATGTCAAGCATTGAGCTACTTAATGCCGAGCATGTCAAGCATTGTGCTACTTAATGCCGAGCATGTCAAGCATTGTGCTACTTAATGCCGAGCATGTCAAGCATTGTGCTACTTAATGCCGAGCATGTCGAGCATTGTGCTACTTAATGCCGAGCATGTCGAGCATTGTGCTACTTAATGCCGAGCATGTCGAGCATTGTGCTACTTAATGCCGAGCATGTCGAGCATTGTGCTACTTAATGCCGAGCATGTCGAGCATTGTGCTACTTAATGCCGAGCATGTCGAGCATTGTGCTACTTAATGCCGAGCATGTCGAGCATTGTGCTACTTAATGCCGAGCATGTCGAGCATTGTGCTACTTAATGCCGAGCATGTCAAGCATTGTGCTACTTAATGCCGAGCATGTCAAGCATTGTGCTACTTAATGCCGAGCATGTCAAGCATTGTGCTACTTAATGCCGAGCATGTCAAGCATTGTGCTACTTAATGCCGAGCATGTCAAGCATTGAGCTACTTAATGCCGAGCATGTCAAGCATTGAGCTACTTAATGCCGAGCATGTCGAGCATTGTGCTACTTAAAGGCCAATATAAAGGGAAATAGTGCCGAAAAATGCTGTTCAGGACTAAAAATTAATGCATCTGCAGCTATATATTCAAGAAAATTAAGATTTTTATTATACTTTCTGTTTAAATTTAAATGGGTGTTACTCAAAATCCCTGGCTGATAAGAAAAATTCTGGAAGCAGCTTTGGAATCTGGGAACAAATTACCTTAATAAAACCTACATATTTTATGCATTTAACACAAAAAAGTAACATTTTGTAGACCAGTGAGTGAATGGGAGCGCCCACTGGACTCTTTAAAGATCAGATAAAGTATCTCCATCTGCTCCTCTCCTCCTGCCCCATAACATGGTGCGGCTGAGACGCCATAATCCCTAACCCTGCACCCCTCCCCTGTCCCCATATGAAATGGGCCATATTTCTACATATCTAGATAGATTTACTATCTAGTCTAGGAAAGAGGCTTTCTATAAACTACAATTTAAATGCACAAATCCAAATACCTCAATGTCCGGCTCCAGGTTAGATTATGACTTGCTTTTATTACAAGTTATATATTTTTCTTTTTTTGTCGTATAGGGATCGGAGCCGTTCTTGGGGGGATGATCAAAAGTAGCATCGAGACACGAGCGAATGTCACCCTGAACACAGTACAATCAACGGTGAATGGTAAGAGTTCAGTTGTTTGTTGGATACATCATAAATACAGTGACTGTATATTAACACGACACTTTCTAGCCTTTGTCTCCCGGCTCGTTCCAGACCTCACTGCAGATCAGCCGCAGGAACAAAGGATCAGACATGCTGAAATCCTACATGCCCAATACTTCTCCCATCCACCCCCCTCCGAGTTTGGTCCTTTTTTTTTTAAGCTTTCTCCATTCTTTTTTGTTTTCTTTTCAGACATTAAAATCCAACCTGCCCATTCCCTCGCTCATGACATAAGCACCAGCATACTCGATCCTTCTTTCCTTCAATATGTAGGAATCCAAAAATGCCATATGCTCCTTTTTTTCCCTGGCATGTTAAAATCCAACATTCCTGATCGGCCCTCCCCTCCACCCCTCATATGCTAAAATCCAACATTCCTGATTGGCCCTTCCCTCAACCCCTCATATGCTAAAATCCAATATTCCTGATCGGCCCTCCCCTCCACCCCTCATATGTTAAAATCCAATATTCCTGATCGGCCCTCCCCTCCACCCCTCATATGTTAAAATCCAATATTCCTGATCAGCCCTCCCCTCTACCCCTCATATGTTAAAATCCAATATTCCTGATCAGCCCTCCCCTCCTCCCCTCATATGGTAAAATCCAATATTCCTGATCAGCCCTCCCCTCCACCCCTCATATGGTAATATCCAATATTCCTGATCAGCCCTCCCCTCCACCCCTCATATGGTAAAATCCAATATTCCTGATCAGCCCTCCCCTCCACCCCTCCTATGGTAAAATCCAATATTCCTGATCAGCCCTCCCCTCCACCCCTCCTATGGTAAAATCCAATATTCCTGATCAGCCCTCCCCTCCACCCCTCATATGGTAAAATCCAATATTCCTGATCAGCCCTCCCCTCCACCCCTCATATGGTAAAATCCAACAGACCTGATCGGTCCTCCCCTCCACCCCTCACATGCTAAAATCCAACATTCCTGATCGGCCCTCCCCTCCCCCCCTCATATGGTAAAATCCAGCATTCCTGATCGGCCCTCCCCTCCCCCCTCATATGGTAAAATCCAGCATTCCTGATCGGCCCTCCCCTCCACCCCTCATATGGTAAAATCCAACATTGCTGATTTTTCTTTCTCCTGGAATGTTAATTTTAACATGTCTGATCCTTCTTTCTCCTGAATCTGCCATTGGAGGAGGATCGAGAGACCCCTTGATATCACTTCCATAGCATCATCATATTCCGTAGCACTTTACAGGCGTGATCATCACTGTCCCCATTGGGGCTCACAATCTACATTCCCTATCACTATGTCTTTGGAGTGTGGGAGGAAACCGGAGTACCTGGAGGAAAACCACGCAAACACGGGGAGAACATACAACCTCTTTGAAGATCTTGTCCTTGGTTGGATTTGAACTTAGAATCCCAGCGCTGCAAGGCAACAGTGCTAACCACTGAGCCACTGTCCAGTGCTGACCACTGAGCCACAGTACAGTGCAAACTACTGTACAGTGCTGACCACTGAGCCACTGTACAGTGCCGACCACTGAGCCACAGTACAGTGCAAACTACCGTACAGTGCTGACAACTGAGCCACTCATCAGTGCCGACCACTGAGCCACCGTACACTGCCGACCACTGAGCTACAGTGCTGCCCATATTTTAAGTGATTACACAGAATTGGGCTAAGTTCTAAGCACTAATCTATTTTTGGTCCAAGTACTGAAAACCTTGATGGCCAATGTTCTGCCTGCAGATTGTAACCCTGTGAGGGCAGGATCCCCTCCCCCTCTTCACACGTCAGATTGTTTGCTATGTTTTATATGTATGTAACCCCCTTTTGACATGCATGTACAGCACCAATGATGCTTTAAAACTAATAATTATAGTTCAATGAGTCTGCTTTTTTTTTCCCATGGACTGAATCTGCGCACATAGAATATCACAGTTTGCTCTCGTATTATTGTCGCGGGCGGGGAGGAGGGTGTCAGCACACCGCGCTCACCCCTTCTGCTCGGGTCCGGCGGCCGCTGCTCAGTGGTGGCTCGAGCTGTAGGCCGGATCCCGGGGGTTTCTCGAGCGACACTCCTCGCCCGTGAGTGAAAGGGGTTTGTTGGGTGTGGGGATTGTTTATAGTCCGTGACGCCACCCACGGTTGTGGTGATTTCACCACCGCTGCTCAATACGGGGGTCCCGGGGATGGTGATGCGGAGCAGCCAGGTGTTGTGTTGCCCCTCCGTGGGTAGGGGTCGGTGATCCCGGGGCCCGGTGACGGTTTGTGAGGTGCAGGGCCTGGTGGGCGCAGGGACGCGGGGGCAGCGCTGTGCCTTGCGGCACTGTGGTACTCACTCAGCCTGAGACGTTGACACAGTTTGTACGGTAAACCAAACGGCTGGTAAGACGGTCCCACGGACGGCTGCAATTGCTCTCCCAGTAGGTGACGGTGATGTCCCTCTTCCTTGCACCTTGTGTACTTGTTGGTTGCGATGGGTCCCCACCGGTAACCCGCTCCCCGGCTTCAAGCTGGGCCGGAGGAGCTCTACTCTTTGCCCGCAGGCGCTGGCCCTCAGAAACTGGTGCCCTGGCGGTGGCGGTGTCTCTGTTGTACAGGTTGGGCTGTTGCCTTCACTCGGGTCTTGGTTGTTGGGGGATCTACGTCCCCTTCACTGACGGATTCGGCAATTTACGGCGACTCCAAGCCTTGCCGGGGTCCGAGAGGCCCCTGCCCTGGTGCTGACTGTCCTTCGGAACACTGCTCCAGACCTCCGGGCACACAGCCTACGGGGTCCTTCCAGGAACTTCCAAACGGTCCCCCTCCAGACAGTCACCGCCGTTGCTGACCTTGCTGACCTATCCTGCACACAGCTGGACCTTCAGGCTTTTCTCTCTCTCTGTCACCACTCTTGCTTTCCTCCGTTTCTCCTTTACTTTACTTACTTTCACTTAGTTGTTTACTCCTCTCTAGCCCTCAGCTAGACTTCACTCTTGCCCTGCCCGGGGCTATCTGCCTGGTACTTCCTGCCTCCAGAGCTGTGATCTCCTTGGTGGGCGGAGCCAACCGCCTGGCCCACCCCCTGGTGTGAATCATCAGCCTCTGGAGGAAGGCAACAAGGATTTTTGGTTCAGCTTAGGTGTGCCTACCTGGGATGTGGGGTGTGGTGGTGTGTGACCTGTGTCCCCTGGCTTGCCCAGGGCGACACATTATCTTCTCTGTCGGATGAGGCTCAATCATTCAATCTGAAGCACAAAAAGGAAAATAAAAATTGGATCCCCTACAAATCAATGATTTAATACTGGATTTTTACAGACCCGTTGCAATTCTTTAATAGAAGAAACTGTATTTGGTCTTGTGAATATTGATAATGGTTGATTTGTAAAAAAAAAACCCCCAAAACAAACAGATTGCACAAGGAATAGGTGATGATCCATTTTTCCTAATGATTATTTATACACTGGTTAGAGCCCGGACTTACAGTAATTAGTAAACTCCAATAGTCTTTAATAACTTGATTTGTGAATCAAAATTCCTCCTTTTTGGCCCCGAGTTTAACCGATACCCAGACGTCATAAAGTTATCCGTTATTATTGCAGGATGGCGGGTTTATTTTATTACTGCTCCTGAGTAATTGGCTGTCCAAGCTCTAAATAAAGCAATAATCGTCAGCCATTAACCTCCCAGCTGCGGATGAATCCCGGCTCGCTATGGTCGGCTTGTAGAGGACGGAACAAACGTGAACATTTTGGTTGTCTTTGCTCTATTTATGACATCAATCAGACGGTTGAGTAAGATGTGAATGGCCGTCATACGCCGTAAATTATGGCCTGGTTGTGTTTTTCCAGCTTGCACTTTTAGCACTTAATTGGTGGGATCTATAAAAAAATAAAAATACCGCACTAAGGGCGTATGCAAAACCTGGCACCATGTTCTGGGTTTATACACGGGATATAAGGAGCAATGTGGTTTTAATGCTTCTATTTCAAGGTGCGGTTAGATTTACCTCCTGCCTTCTTCCGCTATCAAAATATCCAAATGTGACGGTTGTTCAAAGCCGGAGAACTCCAAGTCCTCCCCTGGGGTCCACACGTAACTTGCGCGGGAGATACATACATAATATATATATATATATATATATATATATATATATATATATATATATATATACATGTATGTATGTATGTATGTATGTATATATATATGTATGTATATATGTTTTTTAGACATTTATATTATATTTTTATATATATCTTCAATATTTATTGTATATAGATGTTTAGATATAGATATATATATATATATTCATACACACACATATATAATATATATATGTATGTATATATATATATGTATATATATGTGTGTGTGTGTATGAATATATATACAGTCAGGGCCAGAAATATTTGGACAGTGACACAAGTTTTGTTATTTTAGCTGTTTACAAAAAGATGTTCAGAAATACAATTATATATATAATATGGGCTGAAAGTGCACACTCCCAGCTGCAATATGAGAGTTTTCACATCCAAATCGGAGAAAGGGTTTAGGAATCATAGCTCTGTAATGCATAGCCTCCTCTTTTTCAAGGGACCAAAAGTAATTGGACAAGGGACTCTAAGGGCTGCAATTAACGCTGAAGGCGTCTCCCTCGTTAACCTGTAATCAATGAAGTAGTTAAAAGGTCTGGGGTTGATTACAAGTGTGTGGTTTTGCATTTGGAAGCTGTTGCTGTGACCAGACAACATGCGGTCTAAGGAACTCTCAATTGAGGTGAAGCAGAACATCCTGAGGCTGAAAAAAAAGAAAAAATCCATCAGAGAGATAGCAGACATGCTTGGAGTAGCAAAATCAACAGTCGGGTACATTCTGAGAAAAAAGGAATTGACTGGTGAGCTTGGGAACTCAAAAAGGCCTGGGCGTCCACGGATGACAACAGTGGTGGATGATCGCCGCATACTTTCTTTGGTGAAGAAGAACCCGTTCACAACATCAACTGAAGTCCAGAACACTCTCAGTGAAGTAGGTGTATCTGTCTCTAAGTCAACAGTAAAGAGAAGACTCCATGAAAGTAAATACAAAGGGTTCACATCTAGATGCAAACCATTCATCAATTCCAAAAATAGACAGGCCAGAGTTAAATTTGCTGAAAAACACCTCATGAAGCCAGCTCAGTTCTGGAAAAGTATTCTATGGACAGATGAGACCAAGATCAACCTGTACCAGAATGATGGGAAGAAAAAAGTGTGGAGAAGAAAGGGAACGGCACATGATCCAAGGCACACCACATCCTCTGTAAAACATGGTGGAGGCAACGTGATGGCATGGGCATGCATGGCTTTCAATGGCACTGGGTCACTTGTGTTTATTGATGACATAACAGCGGACAAGAGTAGCCGGATGAATTCTGAAGTGTACCGGGATATACTTTCAGCCCAGATTCAGCCAAATGCCGCAAAGTTGATCGGACGGCGCTTCATAGTACAGATGGACAATGACCCCAAGCATACAGCCAAAGCTACCCAGGAGTTCATGAGTGCAAAAAAGTGGAACATTCTGCAATGGCCAAGTCAATCACCAGATCTTAACCCAATTGAGCATGCATTTCACTTGCTCAAATCCAGACTTAAGACGGAAAGACCCACAAACAAGCAAGACCTGAAGGCTGCGGCTGTAAAGGCCTGGCAAAGCATTAAGAAGGAGGAAACCCAGCGTTTGGTGATGTCCATGAGTTCCAGACTTAAGGCAGTGATTGCCTCCAAAAGATTCGCAACAAAATATTGAAAATAAAAATATTTTGTTTGGGTTTGGTTTTTTTGTCCAATTACTTTTGACCTCCTAAAATGTGGAGTGTTTGTAAAGAAATGTGACAATTCCTACAATTTCTATCAGATATTTTTGTTCAAACCTTCAAATTAAACGTTACAATCTGCACTTGAATTCTGTTGTAGAGGTTTCATTTCAAATCCAATGTGGTGGCATGCAGAGCCCAACTCGCCAAAATTGTGTCACTGTCCAAATATTTCTGGACCTAACACACACACATACACACACACACACACACACGTATATATGTGTGTGTGTGTATATATATATATATATAATATATAATATATATATATATAATATATATATATATATATATATATATATATATATATATATATATATATACATTTAGAATTTTTTTATTTGCATCCTGTTCCTTTTTGGAACCCCATAGTTTGTTTAATATTATTTGATAGGTTAATATGAAAAAATGTAACAAAATTGTAGTTGACAAAATGGATATTGGCTGATAATCAATGCTCCACCAAATCTATTGACTCTTGATTTTTTTTTTTTTTTTGTTCCTGCTTGTTGATTAGTCTCCATGATAAATTATATTAATCTGCTGTAAATCAATCCTTCAGCAAACCCTCGTTACAAAAAAAAAAGAATCTTTCATCATGGCGCAGAGCGTTACAGTAACTGGCAGCTGAGATTACGGAAATAGTTCTGTTGGCTGAATATTTGCACAATAGATTGATTTCTGTTGCAATCGGGCTGAACTGGTCACATAATAACTTGCCGTTACCCTCCTTGACTAAATAAAACCTGTTGAGTTTCCGTCTTGTATCTAATATACTGAATTCTGCCAAGGGCAAATAGTTATTTAGTAAGAATTGTAAAAGTGGACATGATCTGTGTGCTAAAAAGGTAATTGGGTCATTATCGGAAGGATTCTCTACAGTAAATGTGGCGCAAATTGGAAATTCCCAAGGATATAGAGATTTGGCATCAGATTCCCCACTTGCCATTGAACCTGCCCCCCCCCCCTTCCCCTCCAAACATTTATATTCGTTTAGGCACGCATGTCTATTGTGTAATATGTCATGTGTAGTTACAGATTATCGCATTTCAACAACTTTTTAGAACAACAGTTACTTGCAGTAAAAATGAACTTTAAGAATGGTCATCCGACAGCTGGTCCTACCAAGACACCCATACAAATCAATACTCAACTGAGCTTACGTGTGTGATCAATGGGTAGAGGGGGATATGCTGCTGTAAGGCACCTTTATATAAAAATAGAAAAAATAAGTATTGGACATATTGTTATCCAACATGCCCAATCCCGTTTTTTAAAAAAAAATAAAATAAAAATGGGGCATATTGCTATCCAACATGCCCTATCCCTTTTTTTTTTTTTAAATAAATAAATGAATAAATAAAAAATAGAAAAAAATAAGAATTGGACATATTGGTATCCAACATGCCCAATCCCGTTTTTTAAAAAAAATATGGGACATAATGCAATCCAACATGCCCAATCCCCTTCTTTTTTTTTTTTTTTTTCTTATAATAAATAAATAAAAAATAGGATTGAACATATTGCTATCCAACCTGCCCAATCCCTTAAAAAAAAAAATAAATAAATAAACAAAAATAAAATAAAAATGGAAAAAAAATAAGGATTGGGCATATTGGTATTCAACATGCCCAATCCCGTTTTTATACAAATTTGATATGGGACATATTGCAATCCAACATGTCCAAAATCCCCCTTTTTTTAAATAAATAAAAAATAGGATTGAACATATTGTTATCCAACATGCCCAATCCCTTAAAAAAATAAATGAACAAAAGTAAAATAAAAATGGAAAAAAATAAGGATTGGGCATATTGGTATTCAACGTGCCCAATCCCGTTTTTATACAAATTTGATATGGGACATATTGCAATCCAACATGTCCAAAATCCCCCTTTTTTTTTAAATAAATAAAAAATAGGATTGAACATATTGTTATCCAACATGCCCAATCCCTTTTTTAAAAAAATAACTACAAAAATAAGGATTGGGCATATTAGTATCCAATATGCCCAATCCGTTTTTTTATTTTTCTCTTCTTTCTATCTTTTCTCAACATCTGTCTGTTTTGAAAAACCTCTGCGAGAGACGACCATAGAATAAAATGAATGGCGCCTACAAAGGTTGCTTCTGCTTTTGACTATTGTATACAATGAATGGGTTAATTGAAGTTTTCTGTTATCAGGAAGTAAAATTGGGAAAACATTTGCAGTCATGTGTGGAGCGGCGTTCTGATTCCTGGAACATAGACCATGGTAGAGCCGGTCAGACTGGATACATCATCTCTCTTTATACAACAGGAAAGCTGCTTGTTTGATCAAGATAAAGCTAATCTCACTGGTTATACCGGGGTTTATGTCCCCACCGGGGACACTATTGTCACATCATGAACCGTGCCAATTTCATACATTGTTTTAACATACATACATGGTTTCAAAAATAACAATGTATATGAATGCCCTATACATGGGTTAGGGGATACCGAATCTTGCTGATCCTTTGGGATCTGACATCCTGAAATTGGGGTTCTAGAACCCAGAAACCGTTTTCATAGTTAAAGGGACACACAGAAATGGCCGCGTTCAGCACTTGGCTTCCTCCTACAATTCCGTGGATGATTAATCGAGCCAAGGCTGCGCATGACCATCTCCATTCAGGATGTGGCCACAGAGCCTCGTTTTCGGGCTTGTAGACCCCTGATCTTGGGCTCTATGTAGTTCTTAGCCTTTTACCCACGGAAATCCGTAAATTATTCCCTATACAGAAGATAAGTGATATTTTGTGATTTTTTTTTTTTTTTTTTTTTTTTTTTTTTTTTTTTTGGGAGTAAATGTTTAATAATTTGATTGGACAGAGACTTTGGATGGTCCCTGTGCAAAAAAGATGAAGGTCCCCTCTGCCCTAGTTTCCAACAAATGTTGTACACAGAGAATGTGGATAGGAGGTCCGTAAGGATGTAGAAAGAAAAGTGTGTCGGCAGGCAGGATATTGCCACCAGAACAAGTGGTCTTGGTGCCAGTACATGAGGCCCTGGTGCCAGTAAATGAGGCGGTCTTGGTGCTGAGTACAAGTGGTCCTGATGCCAGCACTAGGACTTCATGTGTTGGTGTCAGGGCAGCCTTATGTATTGGCACCAGGACCACTTACGCCTCATTTCCTGGCATTAGGTCCTCCTTTACTCGCATCAGAACCTCTTGTGCTGGTGGCAATATCCGGCCATATCACATTGAGGCTGCCTTGATGCTGAGTACAAGTGGTCCTGATGCAAGTACATGATGCTCTGGCGCTGGCACATGAGGTCCTGGTATTAGTACATGAAGTCCTGGTGCCTACACACCATTTTTATGACTTTAGTACATTTGCCATATTTTTTTGCTCACATGGCAGCACTTGTACAGTTGAACTCTCTTTTTACAGATTCTTCCCACCTAATTAAAAAGGTGACTGGATCCACTTTAAATTGCTTCCTCCCTACAGGGGACACAGGTTTCCTTCTTGGTATACGGTGTGTCCACCCATATCCTGTCCACCGCCATTAACTTGAGAACGGCGGCAGCTACAGGCATAGAAGTGGTGTCTAGGTATAGTAAAGTAGCCATGCGCTACACAATGAAACACCCTATAGCACCACCTGGTGGAAAACAACGGAGTTAGCATTTTTATTTTGAAAACCGAATGAGAGAGAGAAAAAAATGAATTAAAAAATTGTAGTTAATCATCAATTCAATACGACTCGACACCTTGTATACAGAAATGCTATGATATGAAACCCATGACCCCCCCCAAATATTAAATGCTGGTCACGCATATGGCGCTCATTTAACTTTGATGCTCACAGTGTCCCCCGTCAGCTGCAATGCACATCTGGGCTCTGCACAGCATACTGTATCTTGCTGCACGTTGTGCAATATGGTAGGTGACACGTTTGCACAAGCATCTGTGATACATCGTCGTAGGTCCTGCAATGTTGGGGGAGGGGTCGCATGCACCTGCTGTTTGATGTGACCTCACAGAAAGAAGTCCAATGGGGTCAGGTCAGGTGAGCGTGGAGGCCACTGCACACAGCCACCATACCCAATGACTTGTAGGAAGGTCTCCATGAGGTATCGCTTCACGCCCGCAGCCTTGTGAGTTTTACACGTTCTAATCATAGCATTTCTGTATGCAAGGTGTAGATTCGTATTGAATTGATGATGCCCTACAACTTTGTAATTCCCTTTTTTTTTCTCTATCTCGTTCCGTTTTCGAGATAAAAATGCTAACTCCGATGTTTTCCACCAGGTGGCGCTATAGGTGGTTTCATTGCGTAGCCAGCTTATGGCTACTTTACTATACCTAGACACCACTTCTATGCCTATAGCTGCCGCCGGTCTCAAGTTAATGGCGGTGGACAGGATATGGGTGGACACACTGTATATTATACAGTATATAATCTTGTTTCCAGCGCCCAGTTATGGAGATCTTTCATTATGGCTGTCAAAAAACTCCACCATTGCTCAGCCATTGTGATCCATCGCAGGCCGGTGTTGTCTTTATGGACACCTTGTCATTTCCCATTTACAATATCGGTAAGCCATTTTCCTCCAGCCACATCAGTTGCAGTAATTGTATTTATTCCCTCTTTAGTTGGCTCTTAGCTTGTTTCTTTCTTGGCTTTTCTCACTTTTTCTGATTTCTTTTGCCTTTTGCTTCTCTTCTGATTATAGAATATGACTTCTTTAGTTGTCCAAGGAGTCTGGTGACCACCTGATGTCCTAAACCCTGGCACCCGGTGATATTGGGGGCTGGTCACAAGCCTCGAGGTCGCTGGTTAGGGGCTGTTTCGGTCATGTGGCTCCTTTTTGGTCGTATAAAGAATCACAATGAGCGATTTATGATCTCAGTAACTTCATGAATGATCTTTAACCGTCACAAAAAACACTCCTGAGCTTTGCTTCCCGCAATAAAAAAAAGACGAACCATGAGCTCGTGATTTGATCACAAGCCGATGCTGAAAAGGGATTTCAGGACTTCTAAGAGGAGGAAATGACCCTAAATTGTGCGGAAACACTGAATCATTCCAAATGTCTCTAGAGGGTAAACTTAACTTAGTTATGACCGGTCATAAAGGGTTTGACTTCTCCCCACCATCGGCAAAAAAGTCTTGCTCCAACCAGCTGTATGTGGTGAGGCCACCTATTGCGGAAAATTCAAAAAGTGGGATAAACATAGGACACTATAGAAAATCCTTTATAATATATATATATATATATATATATATATATATATATATATATATATATATATATATATATATATATATATATATATATATATATATATATATATAATGGTATATATAAAAAATAGTATTATATATAATATGTAAAATATATCTAAACTATTTATATATATTATATATTTTAATTTTAGATATATTTTATATATTATATATTTTAGATATATTTTAGATATTTTTTATATATAATATAAAATATTATATAAAATATATCTAATATATATATATTTTAGATATATTTTATATATTCTATATTTTAGATATTTATTTTAGATATATTTTAGATATTATATGTTTTAGATATATTTTAGATATATTTTATATATTATATGTTTTAGATATATTTTAGATATATTTTATATATTATATATATATATTTTAGATATATGTTATATATTATATATTTTAGATATATTTTATATAATTTTTATATATAATATAAAATATATTATATAAAATATATCTAAAATATATATATATTTTAGATATATTTTATATAATATTTTTTATATATAATATAAAATATATTAAAATATAAAATATTTATATATTTTATATATGTTTTAGATATATTTTATATATTATATGTTTTAGATATATTTTAGATATATTTGATATATTATATATATATATATATATATATATATATATATATATATATATATATATTATTGGCACATTGTGCGGTATTATGTACTTTTTATGTATAAAGGGTTTATTTTCACTTTTTTTTTTTTTTTATCCCCCCCCCCCATAGACCTAAATGCCACTGCAATCGCCTTGAGAAATGTGAATGATTCCTTCAACGCTCTACAAGATCTCCAGAATCAGATCTTCCACAATCTTTCCACCATCAGAGATCAGATCAATAACACGCTGGCCTCCTGCGGGACCCCCTGTGGTTCGCCTCCTCCAGTCTCAGTCGATGACCTGTATCTGGACGCCAACTTCCAGAGCGTAAGCGACGTTTCACCACATCCTTATACTTCATAATGTTCTTACTTTATGGGGAAGTCAATATGACGGGCGGTAAATGCTGGACTCTCTCCTGTCCAGAGGAATTAATGTGCAGAAAGTTACTAAGAAAAATTGTTTAACAAGTTTTTTGCCTTTTTTTTTTTTTTAATAACTTTCTTTTCTTGTTACATTGTTGCAAGCGGTGCTGTGATTGCTGCAATAATTGCAACACTTTACAGGAGACTTGGTTCTTATGTGTTACATTTCTTCAGCTGCTGGGGTCTTGGACATGTGGCTCATGGGAGCGCAGCAATGACATAAGATGCTCTTAAAGGGATTGTCCAGAATGAAAAAAAAACAAACAAATAAGGGAAAAATAAATAGAGCCCATAACCTGTCCCAGTCACTGCTGCTCTCTGCCCTGGTTCCCGCACCAGTCTCTGCTCATCTATCGGCACATCAGTCATCTGTCACATGGAGGACCACCAAATTGGCACAGAATGAAACGGTCATGTCCTGTACCGGACACTTTTTGTACCACAAATACAATTGTCTATATTGTCTGAGCACCCGTGAAAATAATTAGTAGAAAGAAATTGGTTGGGGGTTGTCCAGATAAAATACAAAGTGGATCCTCTGTACATTTAAGGGATATTTTTATTAGACTGTTAATGAAAAGTTTAAAAACAACCTGGCATCATATCAGAAGTAGAAAGTGTGTGCAACGCGTTTCACCTCCAAGCCGGTGGTTTCATCAGACCTCACAAATTACATGATGATGCCAGACCGGCTTTGAAACGCGTAGACGGCTGGACTTGTTACTTATAATATGATGATAGTGATTTTTTTTTTTTTCCCATGTAATTTTTTTCTTTATTCTAATAATAATAATAAAAATAATAATAATAAAAAATATCCATTAAATTTACATTAGATATACTTTGTATTCCTTCTGGACTTTCCCCAATACCGCTCATCGCTCAGTATTTTTGTCCGGACATTGTTACTGTTCTAATACAGTACTGTGACTCTTCAGTTTTCCCCTGCAACTGTGCTATCCTTCACCATCCTGTGCTATCCTTCACCATCCTGTGCTATCCTTCACCATCCTGTGCTATCCTTCACCATCCTGTGCTATCCTTCACCATCCTGTGCTATCCTTCACCATCCTGTGCTATCCTTCACCATCCTGTGCTATCCTTCACCATCCTGTGCTATCCTTCACCATCCTGTGCTATCCTTCACCATCCTGTGCTATCCTTCACCATCCTGTGCTATCCTTCACCATCCTGTGCTATCCTTCACCATCCTGTGCTATCCTTCACCATCCTGTGCTATCCTTCACCATCCTGTGCCATCCTTCACCATCCTGTGCCATCCTTCACCATCCTGTGCCATCCTTTACCATCCTGTGCCATCCTTTACCATCCTGTGCCATCCTTCGCCATCCTGTGCCATCCTTCGCCATCCTGTGCCATCCTTCGCCATCCTGTGCTATCCTTCGCCATCCTGTGCTATCCTTCGCCATCCTGTGCTATCCTTCGCCATCCTGTGCTATCCTTCGCCATCCTGTGCTATCCTTCACCATCCTGTGCTATCCTTCACCATCCTGTGCTATCCTTCACCATCCTGTGCTATCCTTTACCATCCTGTGCTATCCTTTACCATCCTGTGCTATCCTTTACCATCCTGTGCTATCCTTTACCATCCTGTGCTATCCTTCACCATCCTGTGCTATCCTTCACCATCCTGTGCTATCCTTTACCATCCTGTGCTATCCTTTACCATCCTGTGCTATCCTTTGCCATCCTGTGCTATCCTTTACCATCCTTTGCCATCCTGCGCTATCCTTTGCCATCCTGTGCCATCCTTTGCCATCCTGTGCCATCCTTTGCCATCCTGTGCCATCCTGTGCTATCCTTTGCCATCCTGTGCTATCCTTTGCCATCCTGTGCTATCCTTTGCCATCCTGTGCTATCCTTTGCCATCCTGTGCTATCCTTTGCCATCCTGCGCTATCCTTTGCCATCCTGTGCCATCCTTTTCCAGCCTTCGCCATCCTGTAAGATTGTGCCCAAAACTGATCACCATACTATAGCATTTCCTAGTGACATTCCATCATTTTAGAGGAGATAACACTAATAATAATTGTCGGATGCATTTTCTGATCATACCGGTTGCTGATGGTTAATGCTGGGGCTTCAGTGATTGGCTGGACACTTGGCCTTCACTTCCTAATATCTAGGTTCGGGTTCCCCCTTATTGATTTCTAATACTTTTTACAACTGTATATTTGCAGATACCAAGTTTTACAAACCAGTTGAATGACATTGACGACTTTTTGAACTCCGGAGTTGACGGCACGATCCAGAAGGTAAACCTGATGTTGCCACTTTTGTGATTTATAAGCGCCTGAAAAAAACAAAAACGTTGCTTTATAATATTGTGTTATGTTATTCCATGGTTACTGTAAAAGAAATTAATCCTTTACTGCATAATATTGTGTACTCTGATCAGACCTGAATCTGACTGTGAGATGGCTTCCTGCAGCCGGAGCCTCCCCCCACAGGAAAAGATTAACCTTGTGTTCTCCAAAAGATTTCCACCTGGCTGTTACTTTCAGGAAAATGTAAACTCCCGCAGATTCTGGACGATTCTTTCTTTGTCTATCATATTACTTTTTCCTTTACTTGAATGGATTAGGAGAAAGTGCAAATTTTGTCCAGAACTAGGTCCATGAGTCTAAATGATTTACTTCTGGTTGGGCGGTGTCAAGAATATAGCACATGATCTATGAGAAATGTTCTACTGGAAGTGTAAAGTGAGGAATGGTTTTATGTATTTAACTGTTACGATTTAAAAAAAAAAAAAAAAAAAAAAAAAGTAAAACAAGTGTCCCCAAAAGGTGAACAACCCTCCCCCCTTTTTTCTGAAATAAAAGTAAATGGAGTTTTTTTTTTTGCAATTCACCTTCTATAACCTCTCTGCTGGAGAATGAGTTAACTAAGAATCCTTCAGTGAGCTCATTCAGACTTGAGTATTCATGAGACCACATCAAAGTTGAAGGCACAGAGGAGGTTAAGAGCCTGTAAAATCCAGCGGTGCAAAATTTTAAATGAGACCTGATTGTGAAAAATGATTTGCAACCCAAAGTAAGAAAACAAAAAATGTCCCCGAAGGTGGAAAATCCCTTAAATGAAACCTCAAGCCGGCTCTCTTTAAAGCAATTCTCTGGTTTGGGATCGATTGCTAAACCCTTTTGACAAGAAGGGATTGTTCAGTTTCGACCAACTAGGCTTGAAAACTATTATTATATTTTTTTTAAATTTTTTTAATTACATAGTGCTAACATATTCCGCAGCGCTTTACAATTCAGAGGGGACATGTACAGACAACATGAGACAACACAAAATAACAAAAG